>NC_142011.1:153144963-153444963 GCF_049901735.1 Notechis scutatus | reverse complement strand
ACTTTCAAGAAGAGATTGGACTGCCATTTGTCATAAATGGTGTAGGGCAGGGGTCCCCAACCACCGGGCGCGGACCGGTACCGGGCCATGGAGCACTCTCTACCGGGCCGCAAAAAATTTTTAAAAAAATGGCGGCTTTCTTCACCTTCGGTGAATGCTGCTGGGATCAGGGATCAAGGACACAAATGAAAGAAGGGGAGGGAGGAAGCAAGCGAAGCCTGTCCTTCTCTCTGGGTCAGCTGTCTCAGTCGCTCTCTCGCTCCTCCACCAGCCCAGGAAGAAACTGCTTCAAAGAAGCGGGGGCTTTTCCTGTCGCCGCAGCGCCTCCGAAGCGCCCGTTTCTCCCCACCCTGTCCGCCCGCCCGCTTGCCCGCCTGTGCGCGCGACGCACGCGCGAGGTTCAACCTAGTGCTCCGTTCTGCCTGCCTGCCTGCCTGCCTTCGTTAATGGTTGAATCGGAACAGCTTCGGGCTGAGTAAAAGAGGCGAATAGTTATTATTCTCAGCCGAAGCTGCTCCCAAACAACCAGAAACTAAGGCAGGCAGGCAGGCAGGCAGAACGGGACACTGTGGATTAAGCGCGCACGCCGGCAGGCGGGGTGGGGTGAAACGGGTGCTTCGGAATAGCTGCAG
Organism: Notechis scutatus; assembly: GCF_049901735.1. Classification (NCBI taxonomy): domain Eukaryota; kingdom Metazoa; phylum Chordata; class Lepidosauria; order Squamata; family Elapidae; genus Notechis; species Notechis scutatus. The sequence continues at coordinate 153,444,331 of NC_142011.1, read as the reverse complement.
CGACAGGAAAAGCCCCCTCCTTCTCTTCTCTCCTCCCCCGGTCCTTGCAAAATTTTCTGCTTGAAACCGGTCCCTGGTACAAAAAGGTTGGGGACCACTGGTGTAGGGTTTCCGCTTGGGGATTGGACTAGATGATCTACAAGGTCCCTTCCAACTCTGTTTATCTGTTATCTGTTAAGTTGCTTTCTTTTCAGATTTTATCCTGACATCAAACCATTTTATTGATGGTAACCAATGAACTGTAGCAAAAAAATTATTCAACTCCTAGTCCTCCACAGCAAGGAGAAGCATGCAACTTCATGCAACTGCATATGTTCTTAGTAAGAGTCCCAGTCACCTTCCTTGTTACCAAGTGGTAACCAGAAACAACTTGTTTGTAACATGTATTAAATAGAACGAGCAAATCTGTTTCATGAGTAAATGGACTATCTGCCTTTTCTCAGAGTTTAGAATAATTCAATTAATATTAAAAAAACCTTTTCTCCATAAAACATGGAGACATGAGATATTTCTATCTCATCAATTGTATCTTCTTATTGGTTATGAAACCTTACCTGTAACAGCTCCTTCTCAGTGGGATTTCCCATCATGCCCCTGAACAATGCATTGTTCTCTCACTATTTTATCAAAAACTTTCTAGAACATATTGTTCTTTCTCTGTTTCATATAATTTTAATAGTTTTCAAAAAGCTTCTGTATGTTTGATGTCAAATGGGCTTTTAAATCAATTATATCTTTCTGGAGTTAATAATTTATTACATTTTTTTGGCCATATACATTTTCAAAACTAATGATCTTCATCATTAAAATGCAAAAGATCTGATTTTTATCCTGATGATTTGCATTTTCTGCCAGGTGAGTCCCTTTAAGGCATCTCAGATTGGATGCCTCTGAAGTGTAGCATTTTAGATCAGTCATTTTGGAATAAATAGGCCTGATTGTCTACAGCCTCTTTCCACAGCTTTAAACGGTACTTAGGTTCATCTGACTGGGTTTGCTTTCTGCTGTTAAGGAGATCAACGGATAATTCCTTCTTGGATGTTTGGATACTGCCTGTTAACTTCCTTTTGGTGAGTTTTGATAGCATTTTGTTATATTTCAATTTCTGCTTCAGTTAGTCTTCCCATTCACAACAAAGTTGCAATGTGTTCTTTTCGAATCCAGCCTTCCTTATTCTAAAACTAAGAAGAGAGAGAGAGAGAGAGAGAGAGAGATGGAATTTCATGTACTGTTATAACTGCGGGAGGGGTAAAATATGGAAGAAACTCTAACAAATGTGGTTGTGCCAAATCTGAGCTCTATTGTGCAAATGTGATGGATGATTGCTGTGGAAATTTTGTATAGCTTTTATTTCAATCATCTCTCCTGCATTGATGGCATAGAGAGAAAGAAAAGGCATAAGGGGGAAAATGACATTTTCATAAAAATACATAGAGCCATAAAGTTTTTACTCAAGGCAAAGGTAACACTCATAAAAGCAATGATGAAATAAAATGGCTTAGCCTACTATTTTGCTTCCCAGTTTCTTTGATGTAAATCCCTAGATGACCTTTCCCTCCTCCTAACATTTTCTCATGTCCTCTGGTGCTTAATGGTTTTCATTCCTATGACTCTGAAACAAAGGTTGCTCCTAGATGGATCTTTTTCTGTGAAATGTGTGGATCTTATTATGACAGTTTCAAGGAACATCCAGATAACTCTACCACTCTTGTTTTATTGTTTGACCATTACTGCAGCCCATGTTTCATCTCCCATTGATCTACATTTTCTAGCAAGACAATCTATTTGCACAGAAAAACCTATAACAAATCTTCTGAAGTTTGGTTGTTCAATGGTGCTCTTCACTTGAATATGTTTTGAGACAATAATTTTGATGTGGGCAGTGATGCTTGTCACTCCTTTTCCCCCCATCCCACAGTTCATTTCTGGAAGCACCACAATATTACAATTCTATATACAGGTGTGCACACCTGTTCTGTTCTGTCTTGTTTTTACACTTGCAATCCAGGATTTCAAAATAGTTCAACACTGCCAGTTGAATGTTAGATCTGCTTTACTCTAACTTTTTAATATTTACCCTTGACTAATTTACCAGTCTATAGAATCATCATCATCATCATCATCAATCATCTATATGGAATTATCTCAATGAGAAAACTATTTTTGAAGAAGTTGTTATTATTATGGTTCGTTGCACAGTCAGCCAGATGTTCAGACAGGATTATTATTAATAACAGTTACATTTATTTGTTGCTCATCTCACTACAAGGCAACTCTAGATGGCTCATGGTGGGATTACCCAATATTCTAACATGTAAAGTTTGAATTCTGGCTGTCCCAATGAATTTTTTTAACCTTAAATTGCCTTCTCTATTACTCAATGTTTTGTTTAAAATAGCTTCTATAATTATACCACTCTATTGGTTATCTTAAATAGCTAACCTGCCCTTTATAAATGTGTTAGATCTTTCCGGTAATCAATAAGGCTTTCATTGCGAGTATCACATTTACCAGTCATCATACAGATGTGACTTTTTCATCTCTCTCTTTGAAGCCCTTCTCTTCTATGCTCTCAGTGTTAGTTGAGGATACATCTCTTTGTTCAAGGCTTCTTTTGTTATCTAATATGATTTTGTTTTCAATCTATATTTATTGCTTTTCTATTAGCAGTTGTTTTACAGTTTTATTATAATGGCTTATGTTTTATTGTCTATATTGCTTTATTTATATTTCACTTAAGAGTGACTTGAATAAGTAATTTAGATATATTGTAAAATAAGGAAATGTTGTATGACAAGGTTTAGTAGAAGACATCTGTACATGGAACATTCTGTGATTTTTTAAAAATTTTGTATATATGTGTGTGTAGAATTATTGAACAGAGGCAATGCCACACTCAAAACTATTGTGTTTAGCAAAGCAAAAAGGGGATGAACTGGGACGAAAAAACAGACTGAAATGCTTGAAATAAATATGAATATCTCAGAAATGTCTATCTACTGGTATAATTGGAATGCAATGGATTTCTTGGCTTATTAAAACAATCTCTATTAGACTGTAATACAAGTAAGTTAGCAAACAATGTTAATATGAAAGAAGGCCCATGTCTAAACACAGACAAGATGATCCAAATTCTCATCAACCTTTTGTCAAGAAGGGAGCCACATGAGTGAGTGTTTGTGAACTAAATTGTTTGTTACATCAAGTTACCTGAAGGATTAAGTTCACATTTCTGCATTATTCCCTTGTCATAATATTGTTAAAATAACTATTATATAGGTCTCTGTTGAGTTTTTGCAGAAACTCACTTAATTTTAAGTGTCAGCATGTAGCTTTGCAGAAGCAGGAGACGAAAAAAAATATGTAATGGGGCTCTACATTTTAATGTCTTGTAAAGCATAAAGGGGTGATGAACCATGTTACTGCAGGCTTCATTTATTGCTGATATGGCATCACTGAAGTCAGAGGGATTTATGATAGTCAGGACCTCTGATTTTTCTTAAGACGATATTGAAAGATTTAATTAAGTACATATGAACATTATGCTAGGTAGAGTTTCATGATGAGATTGCGCTTATCCATGAAAAATCTTGTGAGGATTCTTGGAGAAAGAGAGCTTGAAAAATACTATTTCCCAACCTAACCCTGAAGTTTACATTATATCCATTCATGAAGTTCCTTTAAGCTTCACATGTAGACCAAAACTAAGAGAAAATGTATTTGGGCCTAGCATGTACATATCCATAGTTACTGAGTCTGTTAAACCACCCAGGTTTTAAATAACAGTTGATTGAATTCATTTGTTCAGTTGAAATCTGTTTTCCATTCAAATTTGAAAATAACCTCACAGAATTTAACCCTCTCAGCATTTATCCTCTCATATTGTCCAGCACATATGTCATGTAGTGTGTAATAATGCTTGAGATGATCTATCAAACAGATATAATTTTTCATTGCATATGAAATGTTTCAGGCTAAGCTAGAAACTGGAGAATAGAGGGAAATGACCAACTAGATTGAATGTGATTTTTGTACCCAATTATGTTACCTGAATCTGTGTGTTTTTAAAGATGAAAAAAAAAGATAGAAATATGAAGATCCCATTGCTCAGATATCTCTGACTCAAAATAAAATTTTCTTTTTTAAATTTTTTTTATTGGTTTTTAAGACAAACATAAACAAACAAAACATAAAAACATCAAGCCATCTTCCATATATATACATACAGTGTGTCGGTTGGTTTACAAATTGTTTTGTGCTTCCATTTCATAGTCTTCAATTACAATTACATTGTATATATTCTCATATTTTCAATCAAATATTAAATACATTAATATCATTGTTAATCAATCATTTGACTATACTTTTATTCATTCATGTTTTACGAAATAATCCATATTTTACTTAATTTGTTTTATGACAGTTCATAGTATCACCTCAAATCTATCCTACAATCATTTTGTAGTTATAATAAGAAAAGAATACATCTTTATATATTTATTATTTTCTAAGAATCTACATATTTCATTACCATGTTTTATTGTCTAACCATTGATCGGCTTTTGTTAAAATTTATAACTCTCTTCTCCAGAGTCTTACCACCCTTTTTTTTCTATAAACTTCAACACCAGACTCCAACTATCGATAGAAACCCAGAAAATCACCTGCAATAATACTCTCCCATGTTCTTCCCTCTATCTTATCAAACAGGCAATGTCCTTGAAAAGAAGTCTCAGTTCTTTCTCAGCTTTGTCTGGTCAAGAAAAAAAAGAGATAGAATATTTCCAAGCCTCTAGTTGGCAATGTTACAAAGTTTCTTCTGCTTTCACTTTCCCCCTTCTTTTCCAAACAAGATATAATAAAAATTAATTAAAAAAGGAAAAAGATATTTTAAAAAGATGACTAAAAGGAAGTCTCTAGCCTAGAATATTATAAAGTCAGAAAGGAGAGAAAGAATAGGTGAAAGAAGAAAAAAAACCAGTCCAGTTTCAAAATATAAAATCATGTGTAGAAAATCCAGCAATGAGAAAAAATAAAAATAAAAATATGACTTTGACTTCCTGTTTAAAATCGCCGCTTAATAACTTCTGACAAAACTTTTATAGATTCTTTCTTTTCCTTAGGGTGTCCTTTCAAATCTTAAAGTAAAGAAAAAGTTCTCACCAAACCGGCACACTTTCTCTTTCCGTTCTCTTTCGTTTCGGAGCTGTCCCAACTTCAGCAGCTTTTATGGCTGCCTCTTTGCTGCTGGCAAAAAGAGCTTCTCCTGGATCTACCAGGGCCTTTGCGGTGTCCCTGGGATTGACAGGATGCACTCTTTACATTCACCATCTCTTCAGGACGGTTTGGACCGTCCAGGAGCAAAGATATCGGCAGCGATCTCAGACCTCCAAGATCGCATGCCGTATTGTCGCAACGCCAGCTCCGCCTTCCTCAAAGTAGAATTTTCTAATGCTGTAATATTAATACCCCAAATTGTAATGAATGTTCATAGACACTTCTTTCCCTTTTCTTTTCAACAGTTTAAGTTATCTAGAATATCAATAATCTTCAATTAATATAGTATAAATATCATTGCACTGAAACAGTATAATGTATTAAGGTTTACAATGGCATAATTAAAAAAAGACTCTGTGAATCCAAGGAATCTATGTTTCTAGCACCTTTGAAAAAGCCACTTGCTTCTTTTTTTCTCTAACATTAAAGTGACCATATTAAAGCTTTAGCTAAGCATGTACCAATATTTAAAGAATCAAGGATGGTTATATTACAGGTACCATATACTATATTTTCAGAAGAATTAATGCTAAGAATGTCAAAGTGTTTTGGTATGGATATAAATGCTGTTAAGGGAAATCTTGCTCTTTCACTCTGTTGTATTTCATGATGAAATGAACACTACTTGCTAATAGGCAAACTTTTAAAAAAAGTTTTCTAAAGTGCTTTAGTGTGAATAAAGCATATACCTTTTATGCATTAGAGTGAGTACATCTTTTCCAAGACTGTCATGGCTGCTTTGAAGTTTATCTCTAGATGCCTATACATTGCTTGTCTATGCTTATACGTTGCTTCTGCTGGGACTGCTAACAAAGCAGAATAGAATAGAATAGAATACTTTATTGGTCAAGTGTGATTGGGCACACAAGGAATTTGTCTTGGTGTAAATATATGTATACATCTCAGTATACATAAAAGAAAAGATACATTCATCAAGAGTCAAGAATGATAAAGTATGACACTTAATGATAGTCATAGGGTACAATAAGCAATCAAATCATACTAGGAAATAACCAATATAAATTGTAAGGATACAAGCAACAAAGTTACAGTCATACAGTCACAAGTGGGAAGGGATGGGTGATAAGGAGTGATGAGAAGATTAACAATAATAGTAGTGCAGACTTTGTAATAGTTGAACAATGTTGAGGGAATTATTTGTTTAGCAGAGTGATAGCTTTCGGGAAAAAACTGTTCTTGTGTCTAGTTGTTCTGGTGTGCAGTGCTCTATAGCATCATTTTGAGGGAAGGAGTTGAAAGAGTTTATGTCCGGGATGTGAGAGGTTTGTAAATATTTTCACAGCCCTCTTTTTGACTCGTGCAATATACAGGTCCTTGATTGAAGGCAGGTTGGTAGTAATTGTTTTTTCTGCAGTCCTAATTATTCTCTGAAGTCTGTGTCTGTCCTGTTGGGTTGCAGAACCAAATCAGACAGTTATAGAGGTGCAGATGATAGACTCAATAATTCCTCTGTAGAACTGAATCAGCAGCTCCTTGGGCAGTTTGAGTTTTCTGAGTTGGCGCAAAAAGAACATTCTTTATTGTGCTTTTTTGATGATGTTTTTGGTGTTAGGTGTCCATTTTAGGTCATTTGATATAGTAGAACCTAGAAATTTGAAGGTCTCTACTGTTGATACTGTGTTGTCTAGTATTGTAAGAGGTGGCAGTATGGGAGGGTTTCTTCTAAAGTCTACCACCATTTCTACCGTTTTGAGTGCGTTCAGTTCCAGATTGTTCTGGTTACACCATGAGGCAAGTTGTATAACCTCCTGTCTGTATACGGATTCATCATTGTCTCGAATGAGACCAATCACTGTTGTGTCATCAGCAAAACTTCAGGATTTTAACAGATGGATCATTTGAGATGCAGTCATTGGTATATAGGGAGAAGAGAAGTGCCCCCCTGCCGTGCTGATTGTACAGGTATCAGATGTGATTCTGCCTAGCTTCACCTGCTGTCCAGAGACATGCCTATGGAAGCAACCAGGAAGAGCCATTTAAATCCCAAAGCAACTTTTGTAAAGAGGTGACTTGCACTTCAGCTGAAGCACTTTATGAAGCCCTTATTTCATTGCACAGGCCTATTAATATAAAAGTAATATATTTTGCTCCTCCCTAAAAATTGTATAGGATTACTGGGGAATTGACTTTAGCAAATGAGTGAGGTAGCCAAGTAAATTCAGTCCCAAGATCAGGGGTGTCAAACTCAAGGCCTGTGGGCTGGATCCGGCTTGTGGGGTGCTTAGGTTTGGCTTGTGAAGCCATCCTGGAAACAGTGAAGTATCGGCACATGGTCTGGCCCTCCTGAGCTCCATTTCCACTGTCAGAGGATTGGAGCAAGTCATCACAGCTGAAAATGGAGCTTGGGAGTCTGTTTTCACTGGCAGAGCACTCGGGAAACCCCTGACATGAGTGATGTTGAGCTGGCCATACCTACACTCGCCAAACCCACGCTGGTCCCCCAAGGTCAAACACAACTCTGATGTGCCCCTTAATGAAACAGAGTTTGACACCCCTGCCATAGATAATTTAGTGACTTTTGTCCATTTGGTGCTCTCTGAGCTTGGTTGTTTTCTTGCAGACATTTCATTGCCTAAACTAGGCAACATCAGCAGTGCTTGTAATTCACGCATGACTTCACTAAGCATCTATAGCAAACCTAGGCTAACTCTGTTCCAAGTAATCTATAAAAGTGTGGTGTTCTGGACAGAGTCCTAATGCAATAATTTATAGAGGGCTATGAAAACGGAATGAACAACTGTCTGTGGTGCTCAGGCCACAGTCACCTATGTCTGCTATAGCATATTGATTCCATGGGATTTTTTTTTTAAAAAAAATGCTTTTGCCTCTAAAAGTAGTTATACAAGTAAATTAACATAATTATATTATATTTAGTTTCATTTTTATCGCATCATTCTTCAATGCAAAGGTGTACAATATAAATCTGTTGATTTCAGCTGTATTTACAACACTTCTGAGTGAATACATATGGGACTGCAGCATGCAAACTTTTTGAATATGACTTACTTAATTATACTGTCCTCACATTTTCACATATTGAGAATTAGGGTTAAATTGAATGTCCGTACTCTACTCTTTCCTTTATTACTTGAATTTACAAGCAGAGCCAAAGGAAATTTACCAGGGAGGTAAAGATAAGAAAAGCTTCCTGGACAAAAATAATTGAGTTTCCATTAGTATTATTTCTGGGGTAATTGGCGTATCAGATCATTTATTGTTCTTTTTCTTCTTCAATGAGCATCCAGTAACTAAAATCCCTATTCTTAATAGAGGCTAATTAAAAATCCAAAGCAACTAGCTCACAGACACATTTAGGCAAGTAGATAAAAGCCATCAACAATCAATCTGAATTTGTGAACAATGACAAACTTTATCTAGGTTTATCAGTGAAATTTATCTTTCAAGAAAGCAACAGGAATACAGCAAAAGTTTTAAATTAAACTCCTCTAGCATTGAGCTTTTAGACAAGTAGTATTGCTATTCATGAAACTGTTAGGGTGGCATATATTCACCTTTTTTGTCTTCAATAGAATCCAGTGGGGCCTAGTGGATGAAGACACCGTGCAAACTGTGTAATGCATGTAGATCACATTGGGATTTGACATTTTCTTCAGTTGCTTGAGAGTTTCTCTTCCTTTTTAAAAGTATTAAACCTAATCGAGAATTCGTATTGCTATTTTCACTTGTCTTTTGCCCCAAAATGGGAAATGGAAATTCCACAAATCGTTGGCATCAAAGTCTGCAAAATTTGGCAATATAGTTAGAGGGTCTCACTACAGAGCTGGCATTTGTAATGATATTTGCTTGGTAGCAATGTGCAGCTCTTGGGCTATGGAAATTCCCCTCCCATTCAGTGATATTCGAGTATTCTGTGAATTGACAACATTTTAGAAGTCCTGGGTAAATAATCCACTGGAGTGGAGGTTTCTTTTTTAAATGCTAAGAATATACACTGCTCAAAAAATAAAGGGAACACAAAAATAAGACATCCTAGATCTGAATGAATGAAATATTCTTATTAAATACTTTGTTCATTACATAGTTGAATGTGCTGACAACAAAATCACACAAAAAGTTATCAATGGAAATCAAATTTAGCAACCCATGGAGGTCTGGATTTGGAGTTACACTCAAAATTAAGGTGGAAAAAAACACTACAGGCTGATCCAACTTTGATGTAATGTCCTTAAAACAAGTCAAAATGAGGCTCAGTAGTGTGTGTGGCCTCCACATGCCTGTATGACCTCCCTACAATGCCTGGGCATGCTCCTGATGAGGTGGCAGATGGTCTCCTGAGGGATCTCCTCCGACACCTGGACTAAAGCATCCTCCAACTCCTGGACAGTCTGTGGTGCAACATGGTGTTGGTGGATGGAGCAAGACATGATGTCCCAGATGTGTTCATTTGGATTCAGGTCTGGGAAACAGGCGGGCCAGTCCATAGCATCAATGCCTTCATCTTGCAGGAAATGCTGACACAATCCAGCCACATAAGGTCTAGCACTGTCGTGCATTAGGAGGAACCCAGGGCCAACCGCAGCAGCATATGGTCTCACAAGGGGTCTGAGGATCTCATCTCGGTACCTAATGGCAGTCAAGCTACCTCTGGCGAGCACATGGAGGGCTGTGTGGCCCCCTAAAGAAATGCCACCCCACACCATTACTGACCCACTGCCAAACCGGTCATGCTGGAGGATGTTGCAGGCAGCAGAATGTTCTCCACGGCATCTCCAGACCCTGTCACGTCTGTCACATGTGCTCAGTGTGAACCTGCTTTCATCTGTGAAGAGCAAAGGGTGCCAGTGGTGAATTTGCCAATCTTGGTGTTCTCTGGCAAATGCCAAAGGTCCTGCATGGTGTTGGGCTTTAAGCACAACCCCCACCTGTGGACGTTGGGCCATCATACCACCCTCATGGAGTCTGTTTCTGACCATTTGAGCAGCCACATGCACATTTGTGGCCCTCTGGAGGTCATTTTGCAGGGCTCTGGCAGTGCTCCTCCTGTCCCTTCTTGCACAAAGGCAGAAATAGCGGTCCTGATGCTGGGTTGTTGCCTTCCTATGGCCTCCTCCACGTCTCCTGATGTACTGGCCTGTCTCCTGGTAGTGCCTCCATGCTCTGGACACTACGCTGACAGACCCAGCAAACCTTCTTGCCACAGCTCGCATTGATGTGCCATCCTGGATGAGCTGCACTACCTGAGCCACTTGTGTGGGTTGTAGACTCCGTCTCATGCTACCACTAGAGTGACAGCACCACCAGCATTCAAAAGGGACCAAACCATCAGCCAGAAAGCATAGGAACTGAGAAGTGGTCTGTGGTCACCACCTGCAGAACCACTCCTTTATTGGGGATGTCTTGCTAACTGCCTCTGCTTTCCACCTGTTGTCTATTCCATTTGCACAACAGCATGTGAAATTGATTGTCAATCAGTGTTGCTACCTAAGTGGACAGTTTGATTTCACAGAAGTGTGATTGACTTGGAGTTACATTGTGTTGTTTAAGTGTTCCCTTTATTTTTTTGAGCAGTGTACTTTGTTATTAAAGCCTAGCACTTTTTTCCTCTTGAAATGTTTCCCATCTGGTCTTTCAGACTTAATATTCTGTATTGAGAAATTGATACCTGAAGCTGGCATAAATTTAGGGATGCCTGAGAGAATATTTTTGGACAGGTGATTAATGATCAGAGCTGGAATGAGGTTATAAAAGCAATTCCTAGAATCTCTGTCATAGATGATATAGGACGAGAGAGTGCAAAAATATACATAAATTCTGCATTTTTTCTGACATAGTCCTAAGCAAACATGTTTCTCCCCAGTTTAACAGTTTGAAGCGTAGCTTGCATATGATGAGTCAAGGTCTTGGCAGAGAGAGAATGACATTTCTGTGGCTACCAACAAGACCATATTTTCTAGCTTCTTTCAGATTTTAGCTTCATTAAAGGAGATTATTAGACATGTATATCAGCCTACTCTTGCCAACTATTGGTCAGCCTCAGGCTTGCTATTTTTGACAAGATATTTGAGTGATAGTAACTCCAATTATAATCACATGACATGGATAATTAACTCCCCCCCCCCAAATCAGATTTGATTTGGTTTCAAGATTAAAAAGGCATCTTTTGTGGATGGGAAAAATAATGTTACATGCTTAAAAACATTCTAGTGTACATGCTATGGCTTACTTGTTAGGGGGCATAAATGTATCATGTATGATGCTATTTTGGTGTCACCATGGTTGTAGATGGTACCACACACTCATATCAATATTTCTGAGTCAGAGGCCATTAATCCACTGGAAGAAAGACTTGCTATTTTTATGAGATGTAGACATGACAACACATAATATTTGGTTTCTCCTATATTAGGAGAAGATTGATGCAGACTGCTGCAGCCAAATCTTGGTAATGGAAAATGCAATATATGATTGGATACAGGTAGAAGTTGTTTTGGAGAGTATTCCTAATTTTAACATTTTCAGAATAACATTTTCACATTATTATCATATGTGGTGGATTTGTATGAAAGCAAGAAAATATTGGATGAAAAGACATAATGGTTGGAAAAGATGATTAAGCAGCATTTGAAACCAGAAATATTTTTATTAGGTATAATACCAGAAAGCTATGATAAAGAGACTATATATTTAATTTTACATGTATTGACAGCAGCAAGAATTGTATTTGTAAAATATTGGAAAAATGAGAATACTCCATCAGAGGAAGATATAATTCGGAAAATATTGGACTGTGCAGAGATGGATAGATTGACATTGAAAATAAAGGCAAAGGAGATATAGAATATTACTTAATGTGGAATAGATTTTATGAGTGGTTAGAGATAAGAGGTAGAAATTAGAAGAAGAAAAAATATTACTATGTATAAATTAAACATAAACATGATTTATAACTATAAGTATGCCAATATAATCAACAGAATTATAAATAAGCTAACATAAGTTTGGTCAAAATCAGTCTGTTGTACTACTACTATTGTTATTAGCATATATGTTACTTTCTTTTTTTATTTTTTATTTTTATAAATGATATGCCCTGACAATACACTATATTCAAAATGTTTATATATGAATTAAAAAAAACTTGTACAAAAAACATTTTCAGAATATAAATCTAATATATTCCTTGTGGGGTAGCTTTGATTCCAATTTGTAGTAGAACAGTTTTATTCTTTGTGTTTAACATTTTATCCATCCTTAGAAGTTAAATTTATGACTGCATTATAGTAACAATCAAACTGAATATATAAATAAATATTTGAAAAAAAAAAGTCCTTTTGCCAGAATGAATACAAAGTGTGCTGTTTTCACTGAAAATAACATTAAAACTTAGGGTAAGGTCTAGGAATATGCATTTTTTTGCAAACAGTATTTGTTCTATTGGTATTTTTATAGTTAGTTCTAAAATGGCATTGCTCTTGGGTTAGTCACCCCCAATGCAAAATATTTTCTGAGTCCTAATTAAAGATTTTTTTTCCTTGAAGTATACAGTTAGAAAAGCACAGCTTGCATTTCAGGCTTCACACTGAGTTTGCAGGCTTGACAATTACAGGGATGGTCTTTTGATGTAGGAAATAAGCAGATTTATTATGAAAGTGAAGAAGAGAATAAATATGGGACCTCATTATGCCACTGTCGCAAACTATTTCTGTTTAGCTAAATAGAAAATAAATACATATTATTTTGCTGGATGGGAAACATATGTAATGCCATTTTAATTTTGGGATAATAATCTCTACTAGTCTTGCATATATTATATACCATGAAAACAGGGATAACAGGATTAATTATTTTCAAGGAGGTATCTCTTGGAAGATAACATTACTTTGTAGTTTGTTCTTCCACAGAAAAATGCATCTAAGACATTTCAAGTATCTCTACATTTACATTTTCATATTTATGTAACCCATAAAGTAAATTTCACTAAACTCCTAAACTCAATGGGGCATCGTGTGGAATATGAATATATAATTAATTCCTTTCTCCTCCCCTATAAATGGTTATATGTCTTCCAGAAGCCTGAAATGTTGAGAGTTTAGTACAGTATCTTAGCTGCTCCTAGAATCGCACTCATATAGACACAGAGTTCTGATGTTGTCCTGGGATCTATGGAAGTTACTCTCCCAGCTTAGGAGTTACAGCCCTGAGTGCTCCTATCATCACTAGGACTATTTTGGCCTTGATTTTCCACATCCCTTCAGGTCCTGTTACTTTTCCAGCTTCTCATACTCCTTCCTGATGTTGCTGTCACTTGTTATTGCTACGCCTACCACTTCTATTTTCTGCTCCTTGTCTGCTATATGGTTAATTGGATGGTACCTGCTTGTTTACTTGTTTCTCTGGAGCTAAAAGTCCCACAAGATCAAGGGTGGGATTCTACAGGTTCGGCTCGGTTTGGGTGAACTGGTATCTCTGAAGATCTGCTGGGAGAGAAATGGTTCATTCTGACAATCAGCTGTTGGACCCACCCACCTGCCCTGGCTCTAGTCTATGATTTATTTCTGGATTTTCCAGCTCAGCTGCTTTGTGTGGCACAGCAGATTGCCGTGCACCAGTTGTTTTACACACAGGCCTTGCAGAAGAAGGTGAGTTGCAAGTGCTATGTTCATGCAAAGCATGTACTCACCAAACCAGTTGTTACACTGGTTGAATCCCACCCCTGCACAGGATCTTAGCCCTGATAATTGCCATGAGCTATATGACATCTCCCATATGGACTTGGGAGGATCTAGCCCAAGCTTCTACGGATCTGATATTTAGTGCTGCTATGATCAATGTTTTAATCCAGTCTGTCTATATGCAATAAAATGGAACCTTTAGGAGTAGACCTGATTGTTCATAACTGATATTAATCTTCTCAAACTAATGGTTTGCACCTGGGTAAAACTAGATAAGGTTCAATGGGATTCCAAGGGACTTATATTTTGTTCTCTTGGGACTAGTAGAGACTCTAAATTAATTCCCCACTTGAGTCCTCCCCCTGACTCTGCCTGTGTCTCTTTGACAGAGAAAGAGTTATGTCCCTAAATAATGTAATTCATATATTTTCCTATAATAAACATATCTTGGTGTGTGTTTATCAGTAAGAATGGACAGACACAGTGCAAGGAGGCTAAATGCCTAGCAATAAGTCCTCTAGGCCATGAATCATATCAATCATAACTGACGTTTACTTTTTACAACTACGTGTTCATTCATTGGAAGAAGAGATAAAATATCCACAGTCGACAATTTACACATTATTATAAATCATCTGTGAATTTTCTGCATAGAGCTATTGATGAGTAACACAGAACCACAGGTTCCTGAAAATATGTGGGTTTTCATCATAGGAATAAACTGCTAATAACCCTTTTAGAACTATTTACAGAATAAGCTGTGATTCTTCAGGGTGCTACTTTTATACTTGCTCTGGTAAGCTGATTGATATTTATACAATATATTTTAGTATCAGAAAAATAGATTTATTCCTTTTACTTTCCACATTGGTAGAGACACATTTACCACAATAATTGAAGAATTGGAAGGCTAGGATACTGCCCTTTCACCCCATAACAACCAGGGCTCTCCTCATGCACCACATCCAAAATTATATTAACATAGCCACAGTAATAGAATTTAGGATTACAACACAGGAAGAACAGTATGTTGTAGTGATTAGACTGGCTCTGGGCAGGTCCAAATTCTGGTTCATTGTTAGGCATGAAAATCCCCTCATCGTTTTGGGTCTCTCAGCCTCCCTCACCCCAACCCATCTCACAGGATTGTTATTACAGAGAGATTCAGAAAGAAGGAGCAAAATCCTGATCTAATGAATAAAAGGCAGATTATAGCTTTAAAAAACACTTTTCCTGAAATGAACTTATTTTTCAACTGCCCCTTGCAATCTAAATTTGAAGTTTCCCCTGCCCTCACTGGCCCAATGCTTACACAGGTATTTGAATTTTAAAATGCAGAAGATCAACAACATACATACTTTGGCATTACAGGTGAAGTTAGTGAATGAGGCAAGGATATGATGGAGAGTAAGAAGAGAGAATTGCTTACACTTTTTAGAAAGAAGAGAGAATTGCTTACACTTTTTAAAGATATGAATGGTGAAAAATTGTAAACAATGCAATTGGCGCCACAATTTAGTTATTTAAGTGGTGTTCTGCTGTTTTGCTCAGAGTGTTTTTCATCAATAAAGGATGGTCCAAAAGATGTAATGATGACCAAGACTAATTGTTTTCAAAAAGGAAAAAGATAAGTTTTTGCTTCTCATTCTGCTTTATATATATTACTTCCGATATTACAGTCCTTAAAAATAATTGGCCAGGGTCAAAATGGGAAGATACTTTGTGCCATAACCTGGGCTTTTTTATAGGAATCCAATTAGCCATTGTAGGAATGGAATGCTAGACTAGGCAAATCTATGACTTATTCCAACTCCCAAATTTCGACTAAAACTGAAAAATTATGTAACTAAAGGGGTGGGGGAGAAATTGCCTATCTTTCTGAGCTCAATCTAGAAGTTCAACCATTATTTAATATCAACATTCTTAAGTATATCAGGGGCTGAATTTGTTTTTCTCTTGTTGATCAATAATAATGAGTAATATTTGCCAGAATCTATGACTGAATTTAGATTTAGTATTCGTGCATTTGAGTGCTTCTTATGAATTAAAAAAACTAATTGGGTTCATTCTTTTTTTTAATTTACCCACTATCTCTATTTAAGTACACTCAATCAATGTCCATCTCGCTTGCTTTATAATTCTTAATTTGCATAAATTATACTGATACATTTTAAAAGCAAAACAAAAGCTTCACTTCAAGTAAAGAAGGAAATAAAAATTGTGAAAATATTAAATAAGTGCCAACATATATCACAATTTTCTGTTTGTATAAATTATGATTTTTAACTGGATATGTGGGGAATAAATGTTAATATCTTTGGAACATATCAAAGGGACTAAACCTTCTGCCTTGAAATCATCTTAATCTCTCATATAAAGCTTCTATGCCCTGTTTACTATTTAATTACTCCATGGAAATGATTTGCTATGCTGTTCTGAAGCACTTTGGTTAATTTAGTAGCACTGTGGGGTGTAAGGGACTGCTATAACTTTGTAATGCTCATCTGAGAACTAACTGGTGATATCAGTGCACATTTGCATAATTTTATAAAACTGTATTAAGGCTTACACTTTCCTCACTGTTGGAAACTGCCAGAGGTTTGTCTAATAGCTAAATGTAGGCTATCACCTGCTGATAAAAGGGGAAACATTTTAATATATTTTGATGTCATTTGCCTAATTTGGGAGAGGAGAGGGTAGATGCTATTTTTTTAAATTAATATAACAACTTTAATGGAAGACTCTACATAATTCCAGAAATACTAGAGTACTTTTTGAGTAACATCGTTGTAAATCCTTTTATATTTCTTCTGCTTACTCTCAGATGGCAAGCACATGCTGATTCTATTCAATAGATACTATGCAGTTATTCCATGTTACTTTCCTTATTGAATATGTTTACACAAGGGGAAAATGGATGATTAATAACTGATAAATATATAAATATATGTTAGTTTGACAAGGTGAAAATTTATATAAACCATGAGCAATGACTAAGAAGGGATAGCACAAAAGATTTTAACCAGCTGACACACTATATGTATATAAAATGGAAGATGGTTTTATGTTTTTATGTTTTGTTTGTATATGTTTGTTTTAAAAATAAAAACTTTTTAAAAAAAGAATGAATTTTAGAGCAAAATTTAATTTCCAGTATCTACAACTTCTTACCTGCTTTGAAACCATCTCTTCTAACCTATAATAACTTTGTTTCCTTTTTTATTTGCATGTTAATAAGGCTGTTCCCTAAACCAAGTGTACTTATTCATTTCAGAAATAAAGTAATTGTTATGGGAATATTAGTAATTGTAACATTAGAGTAGTCCTAATAAAGCAATAACATAATTAAATTATTAACAGTGGCAGAAGTAGTAGTAGTAGGTTCAAATAAAGCTGTTTAGAAACAAAGTTGTGCAATAATTTTCCTACTTCTCAAAGTCTTGGCTGAAAAATGCACACAATATGTATCTACTATCAAGATCAATCAGAGTAATCCAAGTCCATCAGTGATATATCAATGATATCTTCCTATGTTCGTGGAATATACCTGAAACACTGGTAGGATTGAAGTTGGCCATAGAAAAAGGGGTTTGAAGTTCTTAAATACATACGTATACACCTTTTCTCTTTCTCTAGTCATCAACCTCTTTTAATGAGTCCATAATCCCTTGCAGGGTGGAGTCTGGGCAACTGAATGGAGCAGAGTGTTTACTGGCCAGATACCCTTCCTGTCACCAATGCAGAATTTTATTCAACAGATAAATTCTCATTGTGCCCAGAGAGAAATATCTGCCTCTATCTAGGATCGAACTGAGTCTCCTGATTGTGAGGCAAGAGCTCCACGTCTAGGCCACTATACCAGTGGTGGTATTCTAATGGTTCAGCCCACTTCAGGCAAACCAGTAGTAAAAAAATGCTACTGTTCGGCCGAACCAGTAGTAAAAAAACAGCTACTGGTTTGGCTGAACTGGTATTTCTTCCCCACTCCCAACAATCAGCTGTTCCAATGATCAGCTCTGCCGGGATCTCCCTTGCTGTTTTACTGCTTCACCCAGGAGGCTTCCCTGAGGCCCAGGAGGCAAAAAAACAGTGGGGGGAGGGGTTGCTGCTGAAAGGAAGAAGGAGGAGGAGGAGAAGGAGAAGGAGAAGGAGCAGAAGAAGGAGAAGAAGGAGAAGGAGAAGAAGGAGCCATGCCCACCCAGTCACATGGCCACACTTACCTAGCCACGCCCACCTAGCCACGCCCACAGAACCGGTAGTGAAAATATTTGCATCCCACCCCGGGACTGCACCATTCTTTCTCTCCCTCTAAGGTTCTTATTAATTTTTCCTCTCTCTTCCATCTTTCCAGTGTTTTCCCTTTCTCTTATTTTTCTCCCATGTTCTACAGAAAACAGTCCTTCTATATCTTTCTTCTTTTTCCTCTGATAACTTTTGCAGAGCAATAGTTCTGCCACATTTTTATTTTATTTATCGTTTACAAGATAATAGGAATAAGTATAAACACGAGTAAGAATACAGTAAATAGGTATGAATAAATGGGGACAATAGGACAGGGAAGGTAGCACAATTGTGCACTTATGCACACCCCTTACAGACCTCTTAGGAATGAGGTGAGGTTAACAGTGGATAGTTTAAGGTTAAAGGAATGGGGGTTAGAGGATGTAACAACAGAGTCAGGTAGTGCATTCCAGGCATTGATCACTCTGTTGCTGAAGTCATACTTTCTGCAATCAAGTTTGGCCAATAAAGAATTCTATTCTATTCTATAGTTGGCTTTTTTGAAGTTGTATTTTAGGGATCCGTCATTTTGATCCTCTTTGTGAGGGCATAAATTGACAAAAGTCAATTTTACTGTGGTCACTGTTTGAAAACGGTTCTTGTATATTGAGTTTGAGCTGTTGCAGAAGATGAGGTCAAGGCAGTTGTTGAGTCTAATGTTGTTAGTTACTAATTGATCCAGCCCCAATAACAGCATTGTACAGAGTTACATGTATGGGTTGAGATGTACATTCATTTAGGGTCCAATTTATAAGAGGTAGATTGAAGTCACCAAGGAAAATAAGACGGTGTGGGCAAGAGGCAGCCCATGTTAGCAGTGAAGTTAGCCTGTTTGCATGAACTATGTCATAATCAGGGGCTCTGTAGCATAGTAAGAAGTGGATTGTGGTATTTAAGGACAGTTCACAGATGATGGTCTTTGGAAGAGCAAGCTCCTGTGTAATTTAAATCTTTTTTAGATTTAGGGATTTTTTAAATAGAAGATAGTAACTCCACCTCCTCTACGGATTTCATGATCTGACTGATAAATGTGATATTATCTGGCTGTGGTAATGGAGTCTGGAAAAGGTGCATTCAACCATGTCTCACAGACAAATATGTCAAATGTGGCCATGCTTAGTAAGATGAGGAATTCATGCATTTTGTTTGCGAGGCTTCTTGCGTAGAATAGTTTTCATTTTAGATATATAATAGTGGGTCTGGAGGAAGTAAGGGGCATGCATGCTTAATGTTGGATGTTGGGGTGATGGTTATTGGGATGTATATTGAAGGTCTTGCTTTTGATACATTCTGTCCAGAGTCAATGTATAAGTTAGTATCTCCTTGTTCATGGAGTCTTTTGAGCTCAGAGCATAGTTCTCAGGATCATACAGTTCCTGTAAGGTTAGGTCAGGGCGAGAACGAAGATTCTTATGGTTGGCGAGCGAATTTATAGTGTAAATGAATTCTTAATTTACATCTTCATTTCTACCAAGAAGTCCTGGAGGAAACAAGAGAGAGAAGGAAGGCAGAACAAAGGTAACTCATAACTTACAACAGTCCATTTAGTGACCATTTGAACTTACAACGGCTCCAAAAAAGTGACTTATGACCATTTTTCACATTTATCACTGTTGAAGCATCCCCATGGTCACAAGATCAAAATTCAAACACTTGGCAACTGGCCTATTTATGACTATTGCATGTCCTGGGGTCATGTAATCACCTTTTGTGACTTTCTGATGAGCACAGACAATGGGGAAGTCAGATTCACTAAACAACCATGTTATTAACTTAACAACTGCAGTGATACACTTAACAATTATGGCAAGAAAAGTTGTAAAATGGGGCAAAACTCACTTAACAAATGTCTCACTTAGCAACAGGAATTTTGGGCTCAATTGTGATTGTAAGTTGAGGAACTACTTGTAGGAGGAAACAATAGGTAGGATCTCTTGATTAAATAAAACAAAATCAATGGGGAAGGAGGGCAGACTTTAGAAATCTAATTATATGTCCAGTGTTACAGCCTTAATGATGCTAGTATACCCATTGTAAGTACATTCAGGAACTACTATGATGTAATGGTTAAAATATTGGACTGAAAGTAGGGAAATCCACTCACAACTTTGGGTGAGTCCCTCTCTTTCAGTCCTATCTCAAAGAGTTATTATTTTGGAGAAAAATTGGAATATGGATGCTGATGCCACCTTGAGTATGTTATAAAATGTAGGATATGAATTAATCATGAGCTAAGTAATTTTCATAAATACTTAAAAGGAGAAATGATGAGAACTTTAGAAATGCAGATACTATTATTATTATGACAAAGGAACATGTCTTGTCATTATTCTTATGTCTCTTTCAAGCTATCTGGTAAACAAGTAAAAACTAATGGTAGAACTTTGCATGGATATCTGAGTTCTTCAGTTCTAGAGGGACTTTTGGTGAATAGCAATAACAATAGCACTTAGACTTATATACCACTTCACAATGCTTTATAGCTCTCTCTAAGGCAGTTTACAGAGTCAGCATATTTCCTCCATCAATCTGAGTCCCCATTAGTGACCTTTGCCCAGGTGGGCAGGAAGGAAGAAGCTAACTCCAATGCCTTTTGTAAGAGTTATCATAGAGTTCATGATTATAGGATCCAATGAGCCATTTTTAAAAAGTATTAGCCATATGTCTCTTCACAATAATAGCCCTTCCTGCATTCAGCCCTGATACTGTTATCATGACCTTGTAGTCAGTTACTAGCTGGCAAAAATGCAGGGATGTTTCCCAGATAATTCTACATATGATAAACTGGCAAAGAGAAAGAAAAGACAACAGCATGATACAACTCAGTATTGTCACTATTATCTTTCTGATATACAATTCTAATCTCAGATGGATTCAGAACTGAAACTTATGTGAGCTACATCATCATCATCATCATCATCATCATCATCATCATCATCATCATCATCATCCTATCCATTGTCTATCCATTGTAGGATCAAGGCCTCTTCTGCATGTTTCCAACCAATACAGTCTTGAGTTTTCTTTTGCCAGTTGGGCCCACAATACTTGCTGAGGTTGTTGCTCTGTCTTGTTTTAGGTCTCTTTCATGAAGGCTTTTTATCAAGTGGAATCCAGTGAGCTACAACTGAATGTTAAACATGTGTGTTTATTTTAGCTGACTTCTTTGAAACACTTATGAGAAAGTAATTAAATGTTTGCAACTAATTTGAAAAGCATGTAATCCACATGTCTGTCCTGTCTTTCCTAAATTGTGTCTTCATTTCCCTGGCAAAACCCCTAATACTGTAATCCAAAGTACTTAACTAAACATAAAATACATGGAGAAAGGGTTCCAACTTAATAGTTAAGCCAGGAAAGTTGGCAGACTGCTTTCTACAAAATGTGCAACTGAGCAGAAACTTTTCATTTTATTTGAGGTCGCCATTGGAAGAAAAGTGAACAGGCAAGCAAATTGTCCATGTCCTTTAAAACTCAACTGATATTTTCCAGATTGCATTAAAGAGAGGAAAGAACTTACAGTTAATTATAGACCAGCAGGCTACCAACGAAAAGCTACCAGTCTCCTTTGCAGTATCCCACCAAGTTGGCAGGTGGTTGTGGCACTAGATTAAAAACATTTAGTCTTTCTTTATAAGGCTTGGATTTGTGCAGCTAAAATAAATGCACATGGATTAGTTGATTGTCCATATTACACATTTAGATGGCAAGCAAGCAAAAAAAAAAAAAAAAAAACACCTGTAAACATGGGGCAGTCATTAGCTCCACTGTCTCTGGCATGACTTCATTTATAATTGGCTCAGAGTATGCTATATAGGGTTGTGCAAATCTTCAAAGAGGTGCTTTGCTTTGATAAAGGTTCAAGCAAAGCATGTCATTGAAGCTACACAAGAAAAAAATGACCACTCTGCTTCTCAGAGCAAAGTGAAATAACATTATTTTACTTTTCTCTGCAGCTTTCCAAGCTTCTCTTTCAGTCTTGTCCACACTTAGAAGAGTAGCCAGAAAAACCATTGCTCAGCAACTTTCAGGCCACAAGCCAAAAGACAATTGATTCAGAGAAGGTGCTTCTTTCCCAGCATTCCCTAAAGCATTCAGTAAACCTTGTGGAGGATATGTCACTCATCTCTTGAAGTGTAGCTCTCCAAAAGTTTGCAAACCATTTCAGAAAATTCTGGAATTTATAATTGGAATAGGATAATTTATGAAGCTTCTTTTTTTCCTTTTTAAAAAGGATTCCTAAAAATTTAGGTCTTCTCTAAATTCCTGTTTAGTTTCCGCTAGGGCATAATTCAGGTGACAAAGTGTTGGAATATTATTCAGCCAGAGATCTGTGTAAATTTCAGGTTTTATTGAAGGCCTTGAAAAATCAAGCCATTTTCTATTCCAAGTTAAGGTAATGAATAAACATCTATTTTTTTTCCTTGAAATTTTGTAATCTAAATAACAAGCCACTAGGTTTTGACTGTTTTAAAGGAGAAGTAAAAAAATAGAATGCTTCAGTGCTAATCTAGTTAAGATACGGGTAGCTGTTATTTAATGACTATATTTGGTTCTGGTAATTCATTCACTAAGTAGTGTGTTCATTAAGTGAAACATCACGTAAAATACATTGGATTTAAGACCTCAGTTCTGCTGCAGTCATTAAGTGAACCATCCATAATTATTAAGTTAAATTATTACTGACTTCTTCATTGACTTTGCTTTTTGGAAGCCTCTGTAAAGCTCACAAAGAACAAATACTTGATTATAGGATGTTGCAACTGTTGTAAGTTCAAAGAACAGTTGTAAAACTATTTTTTTCAGTGCTGTTTGAACAGTTGCTAAACAAGGCTGTCATTAAGTGAGGGCTACCTGTAGTGAAAAATGCATGTATTTAAAAAATACACGCACAAAAAAGAACTGGAGTAAAATATGAAATGAGGTGCCTATGAAAACATGCCCATAGATACATTTCAGAACAATTTCTGAAGCCATCACAATGAAACTGAAGGAAGACATGGCAACTTTAATGAGTCCAAAATAGGAGATTAGTTACATGATTTATTTGGAAGCAATTCCTCAAATTTTTGCACAAGTTTACAAAGAATTGCTAAATGTTATTTATTCTTCATTGTACTATTCAGGACAACTTTCTTATAAGACAGATAGGTCTAATTATTTGGAACAACTTCATGAGGTATTGAAATACTGGTTTTTCAGTTGCTTGATTCAATTGCTTAATTAAAAAATTATTTTAACACTGGGATTTACTTCTCTCTAAACATACATATTGAAAATTAAATTTTATATTATTAGAACCTGGAAGCTATTTCCATCAAATTTTGAAAGTAAAATGTTTTAAGAAAGTGAATTAGTGATATAACATGTTTTCATATGATCTGTTTTGGTTTATTCACTTTTTGGGGCTTTTATTAATATGGTCATTGACATGAGGTCTTATTTTGGGGTGAGGTGGGGGGGTGAGGAGATGGAATCAAAATGGTAACATCTTTTAGTTCTGACATGTATCCCCGATGAATATGAGCAAATGGCACAATTGCTGATCAAGTAACCTTTTCCATCTGTCCATAATTTAGGAAGCCTCTAAGTCATCATTTTCACACACAGCTTTGTCTGTGTATATTTCATAAGTGTCCTTGATAATATTTATTTATTGATCTATCATATTTGTATAACCATTCATCTCAAACAGTGACTCTGGGTGGCGTACATAGTAAAACAAAATATATAAAAATAAAACACTTATCTAACAAATAACCATCCAATAGGCTTCACTTGACTATGGGATTCCCAAACTCATTGAGAAAACCATATTTTGAAGATCTTCCAAAAGATCAATGCAGCTGGTTCAGCCTCATTCAGGAGGAATTATGTTCCACAGGGTGGGGGATATGGCAGAAAAGTCTCTCCTCTCAGAACCCGCCAAACCCTAGATGATGGAATTCACAATAAGCCTCTTAGTGGTGGGTTTCCAAGTTTTTCCCTACCAGTTCTATGAGAGCACATGCAGAGGGCTCAAAGACCACCCTCTGTCAAGGCTGGTAAGCTGAGTTGTTTTTTAGCTCAGCTGAGGCACGACAATCCGCTTTGGCATGTGAATCAGCTGAGCTAAAAAAACAAGAGAATATAAGAGAGATAACGGTGGGGGCAGGTGGGCCAGCCAAGTTGATATTTGCTGGTTCTCCAAAATACTCAACATTTCCACTACTGGTATGTCAGAACCAGTCCAAACTAGCTGAATACCACCTCTGAAGCCTCTTCTCCTGGACCTGATTGGACAGGTAGATGTCACTGGAGAAAGGCAGTCCCTCAGATAACCTGGTCCTCTGCAGTGCTGGCTAAGTTTACCTGCTATCTACCTACCTGTGGTTCTCCCCTCCAGCTGTTGCTTGCCAATCTGCTTGCCTGAGATTTCTGCTTCTTTTGCACTTAATGATCCCAAAATCCTGTGGCTATGATGTCAGCTGGGACTGTGGTATTGCTGTTGCTAACTGATGCAGTCATGTGCTATTGCATTTTAAGACCACATTGCTTAGCAGGGTAAATTCAGGATCCAACTGTCCAGTGGGGGGGATTCAATTTTTTTTTACTACCGGTTCTGTGGGCATGGCTTGGTGGGCATGGCAGGGGAAGGATACTGTAAAATCTCCAGTCAGAGGTGGTATTTGCCGGTTCTCCGAACTACTCAAAATTTCCACTACCAGTTCTCCAGAACTGGCCAGAACCTGCTGAATACCACCTCTGCAACTGTCATCATAACCTATGGACTACTATTTGTATGTCATGTTGTGACAAATCTCCAGAAAAAAAAATTAGAATGTGTTATAAATTCATGAAGTAGATGGCTAAAATCTATGTTTTTATAAGCTGTGAAAAATAAAAACCAATGTCTTGGAATCCAAAAGAAAGGTCTACCAACATTTAGTAAGATGAAAATCAAAGGTTAAGGCAAATTCCAGTCTGGCAAACATGGGTGATTCATACAATAACTTTATTGTGTGGCCAATTTCTCTTTTGGTTCAATCCAATAACTCTAGATTATCAGTTCATATAGCATAGTGAACCTTTCCAAAATAATAAACCAAGCACAGTTTTTGTATCTATGATCAAGCCAGTTATCAGACTCAATAACACATCACTGTGTCCAAATAAGCTTTAAGCTCTCTTTTTAAAAAAGTCAAAACTTCATGGTATTGTTTATATTTCTGCTGTTGTACATGATTTGAAATCTGAGGTTGACGTTCTACTCTTCAGTGTTGTTAAATACTCTTCATTTTCATCATACTCTTCCAAAATAAAGAAAAACAAATGTGTTGTGCCTGAGGGACACACCTGCATTAGTTTTGAAATGACAGTGGCACAGTCTTTGTTGTGGTAATGATGATGCCAGACAGGAGGTAGAGCTTGATTTTGCAGCCCCCTTTTCTATATATTTGGGGTGAGGGCATTTACTAAAGTTACTATATGGAACATTATAGAAGGATTTAAGATACCTATTCTAGAAGTTACTTGCAATTATGGTAATAAAGTGTGAGTTTAACCCTGGGAGATAGGAAAAAGAGCCACAGACTAGAGAATGGTCTCATAAACAAAATTTAAGTTCAAAGGAAGAGGCTGGTGAAAGCAGAAAGGACCCTGTCAAGTATTCAGAAAAGTATGAGAGAAGTAGAGAAATGATTATTTTAGATTTGCAAGATTATGTTAATGTAACCTTACAATAAAGAAATAATTAGCACTTCTGGTGTGTTTTTCAACTGGATTACTTCTCAAAGCTAAGAATTTCCAAACTGAAAAATTGTGCTTATGAATTTCCATAGTGAAATCTTTTAGGGTTCCAGGGGAAAAATAGGAACTGTCAAATGCATGCAAATAATAAGATATACACAGGATGTTAAGGTATTGAGATTTAAGAGTTGACCAGCTGCTGTAAGGCTGATGCAGTGAGGATGACTCAGCATGGGTATTGCTGTTTTAAGACTAAGAATGGGTCCACAGAAGTTTTTAACACTTTAAGAGGTGTTTACATAAGGCAGCCATTAGAGGGCGTATTTCTCTCACCTTGTGTCCTGTCTTCATTGTAGAGTTCTCCATGCAGGGTTAAGAAGATTGATTGTCAGGTATTTTCCTACCATGTATATTTCTGTATATGTCTTGTATATAAACCACTGTTAAATGTCTAAGCCTCTGTGTGCTGTGTTTTGCTCCTGGTTGTCTCGCTGTAATAGTCACACTGCAAATGCTCTGACCCAGGAGACTGACCATCCCTATTCTTAAAGGATAATGTAAAAGTGGGCCAATTGATGCTGTAAATCTTTTCAGCTGTGTAGCCAGATATGTTTAGACTCTGGAATTAATAATTTGTGGGACGAGACAAGGGCTGCTTCAAAATATTGCAAGACATTCCTGCTACATTAAGGATTCTTCCATTCTTTCTAAGAAAGACAGTGAGGTTCTAAGCAAAATCCCCTCCCAAATGTAAAACTAATATGGACTTTGGTTTGATAGGAACTGTATAAATTTTAAGATGAATTTGTTGAGATCTTTAGACCAAGCGTCAATCTTCTAGGTGTTGTTGGACTGCAACTTGCACTATTCTCTTTTATTGGCCATGCCAATTAAGACTGTGGCAAACTGAAATGCAAGAACATCTGGAAGACTACGTATTACCCATTTCTACTTCATCATGTTTCTTGGTCTATTCAGCAAAGAGCATTTCCCTGGTGTCCACTTTGTCCACTGCAACTTTAGCATGTAACAGAAATTTGCATGGAACTTCTTCTGCACTATCCATCTTTATGTATTCCTGAGCCAAGAAAACTGTTTACCACCTTCATTTTTTTTGTATGCTTTATTACAATGAATTTTCACAGCACTAAAAGAAGTAAACACATTATGGAAGAAGGCCAGGTGTTGTTTAAGTGTTGTTGTTGTTGTTGTTTTTTAAAAAGTTGGGTTTTGCAGCCTTTTAAAGTTGGCTGCCATGAAAGGTGATCTGAAAATATATCAAACTCTTGGAAGGAAAAAGAATAGATCTGCATGGAAGAGTTCTGTGTTGAATATAGGAGTTCTTTATGTCTCTGTATTTTCAAGAAATTCTTCTTCATGAATATTTCATGAACATTCATCACAGAGGAGATCAGGTGGCAGGCATTTTTTTTAGCAAGTATGAGGCTAGGCTGTAGAATCTCATGGCCCCCTCTATTAAGGACTACAGCATTCAGGATTTCATACAAAAGGGGGGTTCAGAATGCACAGGGCATGTGCACAGTGCTTGCTGAAACCTCTGATAGAAATTGTATATGTTCTTGGGGTCATGTGGCTGTGGCCCATGTGTTCTCCAAAAATCCCTTTTCCCCTTCAGTTCCAGATTATTGTACTGCACTATTCTCAGTGTATCCTAGGTGCTCATAAAGATATACTGGCCATTGTTGCAAGATCATATTCAAGGTAAAACAGCTGAGTCTTTCACTGGATCTCATACTTTTTATGTTGAGATAATTGTGTCATCAGGAAAACTTGCTTTATCCTGGATTTCCTGAGCACATATGAGCATTACAGAATTGGTAGAGAGGTGAGGCTGAGGCTATTACAGAGTTAATGCTAACTCTCATTGCCAGCAATGAATTGCTTGTGCTGTGACGTCTTTGGTTTTATTTATTCTCTCCTATATTTGCCAATGCTAATTCATAGTAAAATATTCTTGGGTTGTCCTTGAGAATTACAGGGAAGTAAGCTTTATGATTCCCCTCCATCTTTTTTTTCCATGTCTACCTTCAGTTTTCACCATTCTCATTGAGAAAAATGTAAAATTTACAAATAGCTACATTACTATTATCTGTGATCAACATGAAAGTTCTGTTTCCTGCTGGGTTTTCACATGTTGAAAACGTTCATTTACAATGAAAGAAGGTTAGGAAACTGCCACACACATATGCTAAAAACTGTATCTCTTCCTTCCATTTTCTATCTCCCTTTACCAGCTGTGGTTACACTTTTTCTAATCCCCTGATTCCACTGTCCATCTGTCACTAATATCCATATAATTTCTAGTCTCCAGTCTCAGCGCTCTTGTTGCTTATGTTCATCTCTACTTCAAGCTGTCATGGAACACTGCCAGAAGGTGCTTAGATGAATACAGAAACCCATACATTTTGTACTGGTTTTGGACATCTAGATTGAATGAAAATCTGTAATGCAAAGTGTGTGATTATTCTATCCCAAAGGTGGGAGTGTCTGCAGGGGACTCAACAACATCAAAATTGCAGGCATGACAAAACGGTCAAAACCCCATTTATTTTTTAAAGAACATCACATATATGCATACATATGCACACACAAAAGAGGCTTTGATTCCCCTTGTTGCATTGTTTTGACATTATTGATATCTTCCCATGACCCCCTGTCCCTGACTAAAGGGTTGCCAATATGACTTTATAATGCCTAATAGCTAAGATCTGCCAATTTTGGGATAAGAATTGGTTATTATTATTTTGTCTAAAATGTTTCTATTTTATCAAGAAACCTTTATATACATTGTTGAACTTTGGTTATGTCAAATTTTCAGGCTGGTTCACGTATTACTGAGCAGTTTTTATATATATATATATATATATATATATATATATATATATATATATATATATATATATATATATATATATATATATATATATATATATATTCAGATCTTGCTTAATATTGTTTGGAGATTTTTTTTTTAATTTATAGATTAGCTAATGTTCAAACCAAGAAACATAAAATAACGTAAAAATTTTAGAATGTAAATTTAAGACATTTATATCTTAGGGAAAATGGATCATTTTGATAAGCTGTGGTTATAACAGATCCAGACATGAAGGATTGACAATGAGCTAAGTGACACATTATTTGGCTAAAGACAGTTTGGGGGTTTCTTATATTTGAAGTCTCAGAGTCATGGTAGATTTAATGAGTTGGCTGAAAAATAAGGGCTCTTCAAACGGAGCTCATCTACAGAATTGCTTGGTTGGGCTTGATGCAGAGGTGGTATTCAGCAGGTTCTGACCAGTTCTGGAGAACCAGTAGCGGAAATTTTGAATAGTTCAGAGAACCGGCAAATACCACCTCTGACTGGAGATTTTACAGTATCCTTCCCCTGCCACGCCCACAAAGTCACACCCACAGAACCGGTAGTAAAAAAAAATGAATCCCACCACTGGCTTGATGGTACAGCTGATGGCTAGCCTGTAGGGAACTAGATAATACAGTAGTAGACCAAGTTACTGAAAAAGCAACCAGAGAATGATGGAGGTGATGGAGTAGAAAGAGAGAAGGCAACCTGATTCAATTTCTACATCTGGCCTGCTTGTCTGATATTTGGATCCTGATATTTGGATTGTTGGTGATTAAAAATATTTATTCATTATTAAATTTGTAAACTACCTAACCCCCAGAGCTTCTCCAAATAATCTTTGGACTAGCTTTGGGTGTCTCTCATTTTCTTAATTTGGATATCTTCAATCTCCATTCCTTGGGACTGGGTGGAAAGAGTTCAGAAGTTCATAACCTTTATTTGTTCGGGACAACCTTGCATACAATACACATAAGTGGCTTCTCTCTGGACCTTGTTTTGGCATCAGTGCACTTATTTACTAATCCAGATGTGAAGAACATTTCTATTAGCTCTTCATCATGGCCACATTACTTTCTTGTCATTCAAGATGTCTTTTTTTTTGGGGGGGGGGGTCAAGTCAACTGAGATACTGGATCTGCATTGATATCAATAGTCTCTTGAGAAGTTTCCCAGAAATCATGGGGGCAATTCCATTCAGTACCTAATTGCCTAATGGCAACAAGAAATAATGCTGGCTGATTACAATTGTTAATGAGTGACTTCTGTTGGCTTATTTATTAAGTGCTCCAGGAACTGATTTTTTGCGTGCCAATAGACAAAGATGAGAAATGAACTCAAATCCAGGCTTGTGCTAAGATGTTAAGAGAGATGAAATATCACTACTTCTCCCTTATTGCATTGATCAAATCTTGGCCAGTAGTCTTGTTTAGGATAGATAATTCTCTTTTAGGCTGTTCTAACTAATTTGGTCAAGGCTTTCCAAGTCGCCCAGATCCACCAATCTTACGTTTCTTCAGTTTAAGGCAACTGGAACTAAGGTACATTTTGCCAGGTTGTCTAGGATTACCTTGGCCTGTGAAGTTTAAATAAGTAGACAGTTCACTCATTTTTCAGATAGAGCTTTGCTTCTCTTGACTTCTACATGAGGATTGTGTGTGTGTGTGTGTGTGTGTGTGTGTGTGTGTGTGTGTGTGTAAGGGGTAGTTATGACCTGGATTTAAGAGGTTATCAATGCCTAGCTGAAGGAGATTGCTCAACTTTTCAATTAAAATATATACAATGCCAATGCAAGTGGACATCCTAATTTTAAGGAAGAATAGGGTTTCCTTGAAATTAGCTCTTGAAATTGGCTACCTGGTAGCCAATGGGTTGTTTCAAATCCAAATGCAATAAGTTCAAAGGAGGGTGGAATGTTAAAAACATTTTACTGAATAACTATTAAGAGAGTTTCAGAGAAAGAGACGCATAGAAATCTATGTCTCTACAGGTTTCCAGAAACCCCAGAAATGTCAGGAAATGTACCAGTACAGTAGGCTGATAATTGTACAACACCTTCAAATGATTTAGATCTATGCTAAGATTCAGTATCAGAGGGAGGGATTGCCACATTTTTATATTTTTCCGATAAGCATGGAGTTAGCAATAGCACTTGGAAATAACTTGGTAACAAATCTCATCCTGTGTGTGGTGACTTGGTCACAATGTCAGGCAGCTAACAAGTTATATTGTAAATAAGGTAAAGTCTCAAGCAGATAGCATCAGGGAATGCTAATATTTATTGTACATAACTTCAGAATCCAGACCGTTGACTCTTTGCTAAGAATAATTTAATGAGAAACATTTCTAAATATCTATCCACTCATCTCCATCCCACCCCAAACAAACAGGTGTTAGATTATGGTGCTCATGGGAGAGTTGTTTACAATGCTGCATTTCTCAATGCCTTCTGAATTCTTCTGAGTGCATGTGTGGATGAATTTAAAATGCAAAATTTGCTAAATTGTACATAAATTTCCTCAGCTGGCTAAGGGTACATATACACACAGACAAACCTTTAGGTGTATCTTTCATGTGTAAATGGGTAATGAGGTCCAGTCTATATCTATGTTACAAATCATGGAGAATGACATTACTTTTTAGGATCATCTGAATTTGGAACAGAGGTTTTGTTTCCAAATTTGTTTGTTTAAATTGTATTTGACTTGATGTGGAGATAAAAATGTAAGGAATGTAATGTTTTATTTTACATTTCAAAAAAAAAATATTACAAGTAGCCAACTGAGTATATAGTATAGCACAATGATTCTTTTACCAATTTTGTACTTTGGATGTAATTATTTTCAGATATGAAGGCATATGAAATTGTACTGTTGAGTGCATGTGTACTGTAGCATCTGTATCTGAAAATGTCAGCTATGTACTAAACTACAATGATGCAAATTGTATGCTTCTTCTTCTTCTTCTTTTTTTTTTACAAAATGTGAACTTTTAAAAATTAAGCTGCTCCTCCAAAATAAAGAGTACGTTCATAGCAATGAATGTAAATATATAATTTTTTCAAAAAGTTATAATATTTTTTTTTTTAAAAAGTGAAATTTCTGACAAAAAGAAACAATAAAGTGATTTTGAAGACACATACAGTATATACATACTATCTAATCAGGACAGGTCAATCTTCCAGATAAAAATGATGGGGTAATGATGAGGAGAATCATATATAAATCTAAGTTGGCTGATTACAATTAATATTACATAGACAATTATGGCATGAATAGTAGGGCAAAATTCAATGAATAAGAATTTTGTTTCCTTTTTTGAGAGGGCAGATTTTTAAGGAAAAAGTCTACTTAGATAGATAGATAGATAGATAGATAGATAGATAGATAGATAGGCAGATAGATAGGCAGATAGATAGGCAGACAGGCAGACAGGCAGACAGGCAGACAGGCAGATAGATAGATTCAGGGGTGGTATTCTACCGGTTCAGACCAATTCAGACGAACTGGTAGTTCTGGCAAGCATTTGGCCCCGCCCACCCCACCCTTTCCTGTGCTTTATTTCCTGGTTTTTTTTAGCATAGCAGGGCAGAGCGGTTTGCTGTGCCTCAGCTATTTTAGTCCCAGGGGTTGCAGTAGGAGGTAAGTAATTAAGTTGAAAATGGGCTTTTTAAAATGTAGAGTGTGAAGCATGTGCTCACTGAAACAGTTGTTACACAGGTTGAATCACACCACTGGATGGATGGATAGATAGATAGATAGATAGATAGATAGATAGATAGATAGATAGATAGATAGATAGATAGATAGATAGATAGATAGATACTGGGATGTTCAAGTAAACAGTAGCTGTAATTAGATATTTCTTGTCAGGTGCATTAAATCTATTTTGGAAATAAGGTGCTGATGCAATATACAAGGAAGTCTAAATATAAAATTGTCATGCTATCAGTTTGCTAATGAGAAGCACTGAATAATTCAGTTCTAGTAATATAAGGCAAAATCTATCCTATGTCTGTAGTTATGATGTTAATTTTCTCCCAGCCTCAAGGATGTGTCTGTGTGTGCATAAAATCTCTTTATTTTTGCTTCATCTGTTTCTTCATGTAGCATGAAAAATGTAGAAACTACAATCTGGTGTGTTATAGCAATAGGAAATTGCTGTTCACAAGATCTCTAGGCATGGTTTCTTAGGAGATAGCTGAGAAATGATCTTCACTTCAAAAACTGCCAAATACATACCAAACAGTAAAAAAAGAGAAAGGTGAATAAAATAAAAAGAAATGCCTGCCACCAAAATGAAAAAAAGATTCCTTTTGCTTTCAGCTGTACCTTACATTGAACATTAGCTGGTCTATCATTTCTTCTCCCCACCACCTGCCCCCCTCCCCAGAACAAGAAAATCTCTGCTGGCACTTGACAGAGATGTTCCAACAAACAACTTTCCTTGAGCAACCTGTCAATTAAGCTTTACTGAGGAGATCCGAGGTTGCAGAACATGTCAGGCGCTCTCATAATAAAATACATTCAGATTGAGCTTCATGTTTCTACAGAAAAATGGTTCAATTATTGAGAAATTGCTTACATTCAATTAATTCAGGCCTGCTTGACATTGGTCAGTCCAGCATACAAATTGTCTTGCTTCAGATTACTTCTTGGTAGCTTTAAGGCCAGATCTTGATTAGTACCCAAAAATTTCTCCAACCCAATACCCTTCCTATGTGTTGGACTGTAAAACAGTATAGTCCTCAAATTACTGATGAACTTATTATGATGAACTTTTCTGTAGTACAAGGCATCTACAGAAAACTCTGCTTGGGAGTTTTTGTGCTGGGTTGTCATGCACCACCTTGGTACTGTCTGCTTATAATTATTATTGTAAAAAAAGGCTATATAGAAGATATGTGGAATCAGTCATAATACGTTCGTTTAATCAATTTAAATTCTCTCTCTCTCTCTCTCTCTCTCTCTCTCAACCTTTTTTTTTTGTCTTGCCATTTATAGTTTTTGAATGAACTCTCTTGGACTCCAGTGACTCTCTGGTTATTGGAAGAAATAAAGCAATGTGTCATATTTTCAATGGGGATGAAGAGTATATTTGAAACAAGTTATCCAAAACCCACAGGAAATGTGGTTGCCATTTGTATCCAAAATTCATTCATTCCCTTCCATGTCACACTAAGCCCATTTTTTTTGTGATAACTAATTAGAGCAATTGAAATTGATCCGATTGATCAATTCCTGACAATTGATTAACAATATGGCAGTTTTCAGTTGTCACTTCCTCTGTGTACTAATTGGAACCCAAGTGTGAGTGAACTTCTAGAGCACATGACTTTGTAAAATCCTAATTGTTTTTGTGATATATCAAGTTTTGTTGCATATTACTTTTTTCATTGTTGCAGTGGCCTTGCTATTGCTTTTGTATATCATTGGTAGTAAAATGTAAAGAAAAAAAATCTGCATAGGGGGGAGGTCAGGGTGTGGAGATACATTGGAAGTATGGTAACAAACTATATTAAAATATATTTAAAACTGCAAAACCTACATGGTAGCTCAATTACCAGCAACACATGATCTTGAATGGTGTAGGGCTGGATACTTGCTCTAGTCCTCTAGAACCTCCCATAGGAAGGGTTACAATATTAATTTTCTCAAGCATCCTCCATATGACCCACAGGGCCAGAAATGGAAAGAGTGGGGAAAAATAATAATACTACATTAAGCTGGACTTTTCTGCAAACTGTGAGTTTGAGAACAGGTATCTAATTCTATAGAAGTCCCAAAAGAGATAAACTGGAGAAACTATTATGGTTTTTAAGCCATCCATGATGTTCCAGACTTTTGAATAAAAATATATGTTTTCTGTTAGGAAAATGTCTTTATCTTCTACATGAAAATGAGTCAGGTTTCATCCTGTAGTAGGGAAAATGAGCCAATCACTTGATTAGCAATAATTGTAGATTAAGAGTAGAACTTAAACTGGAACTGTTTTTCTAATTGGCCTGAACTATATTAGTGCTCACAATTCCATCCTTCCTATAAAAATATACTTATTTATTTCCCTTGCTTAGTTCTGTACATATGCTTCTATTATTGCTTTGTCCTAGTTGCCATTTTTCTTCCAAAATGAAGAATTCCCGATATAACAATATAGCTGGCTACAAACAAAACAAAAACAGTATCTCAAAGTGAAAATAGTTGGATTGCATTATGCATAAATATACATTTGGACTAAAATAAGATATTCTTCTATTTCAGTTTTCAGGCACAAAGTAGTGCTTGGAGAATATATTTTCCCCATAACTTTTTAATCATTTAAATATGATATTTTCCAGTTTTGTTCGTTGCTATAGCCATTTATTTCTACTGGTACTTTTTTTTCTCCATTAGTTATTATTCTTTCTATTTTCTACTTATTCACATGGCTGATTTTAGCTAGTTAGGAATTTATGCAGTAGACAGGAAGAAAACAGGCTACATTGCTGCCAATGAAATTTAGTTCGATGATAATAGCAAACTTGACTGACAGTGCAAACAACATGTTTTAAATTGGACATCAAGCAAAGATCACATATCCATGTCTAGATCTGGAAGCATTTGTGTGCTGTCAAAAATGTTCCTAAACACAATGATAAAACTCAATATATTATATCTCTGAATCAAGAAAGGTTCAGTGGGTCATACAAGCTAACTGAATGAATATTGGTAGCTAGAACCGAATGAATATCACTACAATTCCTATCAAACACCTGTATTAGCATTTGTTGAGAGTCAGTGACATGTAAATTCAATAAATTATTATGGTCGGTTGCACAGTCAATCACATATTTAGATTAGAAGTGGCATTTTATCTATTTATTGAGTACTCCCCAAGGACCTGGGTTAGGCAAATATTATTTGATGGTGTTACTACAGGTAACTGCAACATCCACTATTAACACTTTTTTATTCTTTTTTATCAATATTTTTAAAATCTGGGGTGTTATGTGGCTGATGCTTGTCTGTTTGAATTCTAAAGTCCCAGAACACCTTATTTCTTCATTTTCTATTACTTTGTCAAGAAACCATCAGTTCTTGCTTACAAGCAAGTTGCTAGTTTGTCATGTCATTGTTTGTAACTTTCTTGCAACAGCCAACTAAGTGGTCCACTGTTTCTTGAGTTACTTTTCAGAGATGGCATTTTCTGTCTGTTGCTGTCTTCTCAATTCTGGCTTTGTACCAAATGAAGAATTAAAAACAGACAAGGCAAGGCAAAGTACTACATGGCCAATACACCACACAGAAAAATATATCTACCAGGGAAGGCCAAGAGTACAGAGTTGAAGAAAGAGACAGAGGGGCTAATTCTGGCTGCATAAGACCAAATCTTAAGAATATATTTTTTTGTTGCTATTGCTGCTATTGTTGTTGTATTTTACAATATACATATAACATGCAGATACAATTGACACATGCAGTTTTCATATGACAGCCACAAAGTAATTTCATGTGTGTCTGCGTTCTAAGATTTCAAAGACTTGCTTAAATAAATGGGTCTATTGGACATTGTTAGCTTCATTGTTTAGTGATCATGGTCTAGACAATAAATTTCCTGACATTATGACACAACTCTGACTGCCATCTTCAGAAGCAAGGAAATCTACTATGCAGACTACAGGCAACAGAGCAGGAATTGACTGGATATAGGTCAGGACACCTATACCCAGGTGTCCTGACTACTTTTAAACTATCTTGTTTCTGAAGTTGCCAATCCATAGATCATGTTTACTAAACCCTGATCCCCCACACTGCCGAACAGATAATGGCATGAAAGCTTACACCAGTATAAATGTGTCTACTTTCTAAGAATTCCAAGCCTTGTGTCATGGGCAGGTGATTAGATACTGCAATTAGGCCTTCAAGACTAAGGTTCAAATCCTCAACCCAGAAGAAACTGGGGCTGGAGACCAAAAGAGGCCCAGTCCTTTGAAGGCTTCCTTCTGTTTGGGAAGAAGGAGTATCCCAATTTAGCAGGGCCCTTCCTGTCCTGGGATTCTGTAGAGGTCCTTGACTTTGTGACCAAGATTTAGGAGTGGACCTAGGCCCCAAAGAGCTGCCCCAAAACTTTGCAGAGTGGGGTGATCCCATCAGCATCTCAAAAAACCTCTCCCTAACAAAGAGGATTAGGGGTCTAGAGACTAAAACATAGGAAGAATGGTTGCAGGAACTGGGGGTGTCTAGTCTAGTGAAAAGAAGGATTAGGGGAGACATGATAGCAATGTTCCAGTATTTGAGGGACTGCCACAAAGAAGAGGGGGTCAACTTATTTTCCAAAGCACCTGAAGTCAGGACAAGAAACAATGGATGGAAACTAATCAAGGAGAGAAGCAACCTGGAATTAAGGAGAAACTTCCAAACAGTGGGAACAATTAACCAGGGTTGCCTTCAGAAGTTGTGGGTGCTCCATCACTGGAGGTTTTCAAAAAGAGACTGGACAGCCATTTGTCTGGAATTGTATAGAGTCTCCTGCCTGAGCAGGGGCTTAGACTAGAAGACCTCCAATGTCCCTTCCAACTCTGTTTTTCTGTAAAGAGGAATTTCCTGACAATGAGAAAAGAAAGCGGTGGAGTTGACCTCTCATTTTCCCTCTGACAACTATCCGCAAAAGATTATTGCAAGAATACATTGAGGAGGGAACACCTTCTATGTTGTTTGAGGGGATGTGGAATAAAAAGAATAATCAGCCAATAATGAAGATGAACCCTGGATATAAGAATCTAGGACCTTTGTATTTGTACAGTAGGAAATAGGCTCTTATTTTATATACCCTATGTAAATGACTTTGCTGCTGCTGCTGTTGCTGTCGTCACTTTTGCCTTTGAACTGCAACTCTCCAGCCATTTCCCTTTTTCATTAAGGTAGTAAAAGCACTTGTGCAGCATCATTTAGTTACTCTTATTTCACCCACCATAAACTACATTTTCTGCTTCCAAGATTACAATAGTATTTTCCATTTTTTGAAGTGCTTAGTCTAATTTTTTTCTCTTTCAGTTTGGAATAAGCATGCTGTCCATAAATGCATGTTAAGTCTATTGCACAGTCCTGAATGTATCGAATAAGCAGCTGACTAAGCAACTGAAGCTAAGTTCCCACTTTTAATGATGCGGCAAATTTGACACCGGGTCTCAGTTCTGCTCTGACTGGTGGGGAGCATAGTTCATAACCCCTACGGAAACATGAAATCCTCTGGCAGAAACTCTTGATATTTGATGTGTTTACATGGATGGGGCCTAGTAATATCCTATCTATATCTATGGGTATAGCCCTTCATATAAAGTTAAATGAAAGGAAAACAAATGAAAACAAAATTATAAAAGCAGGAAATATAACTTTCACCTATAGTTGCAGCCCATCATTATGGGGGGGAAAAAAGAATAAAATATTCAAAACACTTGCAATGTTCCGTTTGCTCTCCAAATGCCAGATATTGCAAAAATAATACAGAGCAGTATTTTTATTACTAACATTTTTGAATGAGGTAAATAGGAAGTGGTTTTCCAGTGATTAAAGGGGAAAAATTGTAAATCTCATTCATTTTCTCATAATTAGCTCCATTCTTCTGGCAGTGAAAAATCAAATAAATCTGTCAATCTCACTAATAAACACTGACAGATACAAATGTTACAGTGATGAAAAGCATCTAATATTGTGTTCAGAGATGCCCTCAGCTAGTTTATGACAAAAAGTATTCTTTATTCCACCATGTTTTTCATTGCTGCTTATTTTTTTTTCCTTACTTAGTTTACATTCTCTCCCAGGTTTAGAAATGTATATCAAAAGATCAAATTATGAAAAATGTAATTAGCACATACCCAAAAAGATATTACTGTGATTAGAAAAAAAGTTATAGAATTAATAATAATACACACCAATCTTGTCATTTTTATGCTATATGCTGTATGAATGTATAACCCACAAGATGAAATTGTTGCTATAACTGCTATGATGATAAAAGACTCTAAACTATAGTTAATATGTATGATAACTCTGTGGTCCTGTTTTGTGTAATTTAACCATCTCAAATGGAAGAAGATATTTTGTAATTGTAAGTGATATGATTTCCTTAGAAAATGGCAACATCACAAAATAGTTTCCAATTGAAGTGTGAAAGAAGTAAAACCTCTAAGAATGATGTCATACCCACAAAGACTTCACAAGTGTGCAAATTTCAAAACTGGTACTAAGCGTTCTAAGTTTGTTAAGAGATGCATATGACTACCTTTTCTTTTAAAAAATGGATATTCCCCCTTTTAAATGAAATAAAATCTTAAATTTTATTTGGTGTCTAGTTACAAACAGCTTCACATGCTCAGTGAATCTGTAAAGAGGAATAAAAAGTCACATAGCCATTTGGGTGATTTTCTCCTTTTTTCCTGATGAATATTCAGTGGGCATTTGTGAAAAAGAGTTCTTAATAAATACAGTTATATTCATAAACAGATCCTCCCTGGAAACAAATATTGATAATGAAGAAAAAAATTGAAGACAGAAAGAGAATACACTAACTGTCAAATAGATTAGCAACCACCTATTGTATAGCTTTGCCATATTTCAGTAGCTAGGATGGTCAAGAAAATGCATTAGGCCTGAGCATGTGCTTTTTTCTCCCCTAGGTTGTACATGATGAAATAAATTGATGTACTGTTGCCCCAATCATTCTGGGAGTTTTTCAAAATTATGTTAGTCAAAATACATACAGAAAAAATGCTAGGTTTTTTTTTTTGCAAAATGTAAACAACAGACATTTTAGGATTAATGTAGATTAATGTACATAATAACACTAAAGTAAATTTAAAGCAGCCACTTGTACAGTTAACCAAATGTATTCCAGAAATAAATCAACTCTTAACATTTTTGTGCAAAGTGTGGCATAGCAGTTAAAGTGCTGGACTAGGAGCAGGAAGACCCAAATTCTAATTCTCCCTTAGGGATGAAAACTGACTGGATGACCTAAGGCCAGTCATTGCTCAGCCATGATCAGCATGAGGTTCTGTGACAAGCTGGCTTGAAAAATAAAATCCCTTGAGACATTGGGCTTTGATAATTTTGCTACATAAACAGAATTTAATGTAATGTAAAACAAGTGATTTCTTTGCTTAGATGGAAGAATGGACATAAACTTAAGAAATCCAATATCTTAAGATTTTCTGTCATGGAAACTCAGAATCATGTTAAAGTTTAATCAGGAAGGCTCTTTATTCCTAAATGTATAAATAGTCTAAGCTTTGAACCACTGGATTTAAATCATTTTCTTTTTTTTTCTTTTTTTCTTTTTTCTTGTGTACAATCAGCTTGATTAAAGAGTTCATCTCCTCC
Organism: Notechis scutatus; assembly: GCF_049901735.1. NCBI lineage: Eukaryota > Metazoa > Chordata > Lepidosauria > Squamata > Elapidae > Notechis > Notechis scutatus. Next base: position 153,404,150 of record NC_142011.1, on the reverse strand, counting down.
ATTCCTGTTCCTGTTTTGGTGCTGAAATCTTTGATATTTCTACAGAACTGGGGGGGGGGGGGAGTTATGTTCAAGGGATGATGAGAGATGCAGTAAATTCGATAGTTTTAGCCATGAAGCACCTGGCTTGTGACATTTGCAAAAATGAGTTAAGGGTTTGTAATTTTTAAAAAAATGATTTTTCAGTAAGAATATCTCAGAGGATTGTACTTAAAAGTAACTCTGATTTCATAGTATATTTTACAGGCCATTCAGTTCTTACATATATTATAATTCTGGAGTTGATTTGCTCTTGTCTTCCCTTAAAATCTAGATTTCTTAAGAGTGGCTAAAAGAGTCGATATAATGCTGTGCAGTGCAGATCTGATTGCAGTATAGCGAGAGAGAAACATTTATGGTCTAAGTGGAAATGATAGGCAAATGGAGTCAACTGACAAATTCCAGAAATTCTGGGCATTTGTCTCATTTTGAGCTGATGATGAATTCAGACACCATTTTCAAGCTTCTCTGTTTGAAGTCCTTTTTCCAGAAATGACATTTCTCACTTTTAAAATATGTTAAATGGGGATGGAAGATAAATTTAGCATAGTTAATGTTATAAACTGGGTGGAAAAAAAAATCAGGTCGTGGTTTGGCAGTGCAGCATTTGGATTTTAACTAAAGGAAATGGTTCACATAGCAGCAGCAGCAAAAAGAAGAAAAAGAAATAGAAAGAAAGGGAAATGAGGTTTTAAACTGCACGTGTAATCCTGTCTTCATAGATCAGTAAATCTTGGAATTATTTCAGTTACTCTATTAGGCAAGACATATCAATGTTAATCAGACTGATTTGTCAACATCTACCTACTGAGGTAGATAGTGCTCTATGGAAGGCATAGGCATCCCAACATTTTTTGTATTCTGAATTGGCAGAGAACATTTAATAATAAAATCATCTTCTCCATTCATTTGGCCTCTGAGCTTAGACTGAATATGTTAAATAGCCAAGGAGTGTGTGTCTTTGTGTCTCTCTGTGTGTGTACATAGGTGTTTTAATTTTCTTATTTCTTTTGTGCTGTGCAATCGCCTGGAAGACCCCACACAATTTTCTTGACAAAGCTTTTTGAATTGGTTATGGTTGCTTCTTTTCTAGGGCTGGGAGAAAATGACTAGCTTAGAGCCACTCAGCTGGATCTGTGCCAAACACAGAACTAAAACTCACATTCTCTAGCCTGGTACCTTAAACCACCATGCCAAGTTAGCATTTGTTTTTAACACAATAGCAGAGTTGCAAGGGACCCTATATATTTGTTAGTTTGATTTTCACTGGTATTTGGACTCATCTTATCCCTGATTCTTTCCATTCTTGGACAATACTACCAGCAGCTATCCATGATGTAATCAAAGCATGTGCAGGTTTTTAGAAAGAATAGAAAGATGATCAGGGATAAAATGAGTCCAAATGCCAGTGAAAATCAAACTAACAAATCTCTTTACTGAGCTGAAGAACATGTGGAATGTCAGAACAGGTGAAGAAGTGGTGAATGGGAGTAAAGCAAGACTGAAAGCTTGGATAAGTGTTAAATGCACAGATTTTGTCTGGGGAGTCTACAAGTCTTGGTTCTACAGTAAGTAATTTATCTTCCCTCATTTTGTTTTGGTCAGAGCTGGGGAGAGTGCTATAAAAGTAATTTGGCTAAATCAGGTTCAAACTGTATGTGATGTCCAGCTGCATAATGTCCAGGCAATTTTATTTTTCAATGCAAAACTGCAGAAGAGACTGTGCTTAACTCTCTGCTTTCCGGTTCATTTTGTGTTAAAAACAAGTTTGCTTGTCTTTGGGAATCCCCTATCTTTTACACTCAATATGTGAAAACAGGAAAAAATGAATTTTAACTGCATAAATAATGTAAAGCAAAAAGATTAAACAGCGCTTCCTGCTTCTGTTGGTAGGTCCCAAGCTGCTTATTTCTTTTAAGTGCACCGAAGAGGGAATGGACAATTCCCAAACATAGAACAGCCTCTGGGTCCATACATCTAATCTATTATACTTACACTCTTTATTTAGAAACCATCTTTTGCACATGCCTGGTTGAACAGCTGGTTTAATAAGTTTAGTGATGATTAATCTGCACTGAGCACTTGCTTTAAAAGGATATGTCATTGCTATTAAAAGGATCTAATAAATGTTCATGCTGAACGCATAATACATTTCCTAGCATTAATCTATCTATATCTGTATACTACTAAAACTCTTGTCAAGACCTTTACCTAGGTGAAATAATGCATCGTAAGAAAAGCAATTTTTGAATTAAGATTATGCTAATTTATAGCATGGGTCCAAAATCCAGGGCCCATGACTTCAAGGGAATACAATTTGGGAAACGTGTGGTTGGTTCATTGCTACTGGCTGCTTCTGCATGCACATCACATCTTCATTTTGGACATTCTATGACAGTTTCCCAACCAGTCTTGCAATCCCTTACTTTCTCTTCCACTCAGAAGCAAGGATTTGACTCATAAGGTGACTCTTAAAGAAGCAACAACTGAAGAAAGGCTTGTATATTTTTATTGTTTTTGTGCCCTTTCTCTGACACAGAAGAAAACATATATGTATCTTTGTTCAGGAACTCATGGCACATACATAGTGCATCATCCTCTTATATTTCCTCAAAATGACCCTGTGAGATAGATTAGGCTGAAAGTCACCAAGCAAGTTGCTGTGATTGCAAATGGAGTAGAAAATGGATCTCTCTGGGATCAGCCAAATACATTAGCCACATTGCCCATCCTGCTTCATTTTTCAACTGTTTCCTACTCTAAAATAAAATGTAGACCAGCTTCTCCTTCGGCCACTAGAGATCAGGTAGACCAGTCCCACCCTAGCTGTCAAGAAGTTATGTGATCCAGTGCTGGGATTCAAAAGTTTCCACTAACAGTTCTGTGGACATGGCTTGGTGGGCGTGGCTGCGGGGGTGGGATCGTGCAACTCGTACAATTCACACAACTCGTGCAACTCGTGTGATTATGCACATGTGCCAAATGCACGCTTTGTGCACAAGTTAAAACAGTAAACCTAAGCTACTGCACCTCTCAGCTGCTTAGCACAGCAATCCGCTCTGCCACGCCAAACAGCTGAGAGGTTAAAAAGGACCAGGGTCGGGCAGGTGGGCCCAAGTGCAGAGCATTGGAGAGGCTTGGAGTGAACCAGTTCTCTGCCAGCTGATCTTTGGCACTACCGGTACACCAGAACCAGGCCAGACTGGTAGAATAACACCACTGATGTGACCCTATTTTTAAACTGTCTCTGACAACTTCCTACAATCCAATGGAAAAGCTATCAGGGATTTTAAATAGTTTTGAGTTGAAAATTGCGGTAAAATAATCAAATAAAACATTTGAAATAAAACATGTTGAAAGAGATAATGTCATCTTTTAAAAATAGTTGGGTGCTGCAATGAGGACGAGTAGGTGAAAAGGGGGAAGATTGCCTATCTCCAGAGTCACAAGGAAAGATACAGATTGCTGAGACAAGAAAATAAAGAAGTGGAAAGGGGAGAGCAACTCAAGAGTATGTGGCAGACACTAATTACTGCAAGAATTTCTCAGTTTGACAATACCCACCTTTAACAACAAGACCTCAACACAAAAAAGTGAGGCAAAATGTACAACTGACATGATGTAATATTTCTGCTGATGTTGGTGCCATGGCCAAAGTTTGGCTTCATTATCCTGAGCTTCTATTACCTGGAGAAACTGCCAATTTCTTCTACTGAGAAAGATCAGGCTAGGCAATTTACAACTTCTACCTAATGAACTCCTCAATTTATATAGCAATGATGAACATACTGCAAATGAGTTCAAGAAGATTAATTTGCTTGTTCCAAATGACATTGTTTGATGTCAAATAAGTCATTCCAAACAGAAATGGATGGAATCCTTCTTGTTGAAGGCCAAATCCATTATTACATTGATCATTTAATGCCAGACCACGAGAGGCAAGTCAAATTTATTCAAATATACTTCGTAGATTGTCAAGAAAGCATAGAATTGAGAATCGGCATACTCCACAATGATGGAGATCAATGTGATATTGCTGAATTGCTAGAGAAACTAATATGGCACCGAAACCTATACATTACATCTCCTGAACTTGCAAAGAACAAATTTGAGACATGCCATTGTCATTATTCATGATTAGAGTATAGCATTTGAACATGAGAGAAGATTTAATGTACAAATTGCCAACAAAATTGTCATTATGCCAAACAACACCTAAACTGAACCAAATTATCACTGCAAATTATGTTGAAAGAATGAGGAAGTGGTCTATTACAAATAATTTCAGAATTCCATCTCTCCTATGTTTTCATACATACTATTCAATACATACTTTCCTCTTTGAAATGATAACTGGCATCATCAATTCCAAATAATGAACAACAAGAAACTAATGACAATGTGTTATTATGCCTATCAAATAATGACCATGAGTAATAACTTTCTAAGAGGGAGTCTATTCCAACAATACATGGTTGATATTGCTGCTAAGACTGAAAACAAGAGCTGAGTTACATCCACATGAATCAAACAATCTTGAGATCAACAACAAACAGAGGTCTGACTAATTCATTGAATAATGATTATTTTAGAAATATTAAAAGTGCAACATCCTCTCTTCAACATTTGCTAGCAGATGGAATGATAGAATGATGTCAAAATGCTTTAATGCATATATGGAAGCATGGCAAAGATTCATTTTTCATTACAATGACACATAATCTAAACTGGCCAGAATTATGACAGCATCTTTTTTTGAACCAGGAGCCAAATGATTGGCTAACTATAATCAGATCTTTTTTAACCTTTTTATTCACAAGAGTATTCATCTTGTAGAGAAAGTTGTTCATGAAGTACTTCACTGGAATAAATTTTTTCTTTGGTAGGTATATTGCTTATATGCTAAGTATACAATATCAAAAGAGGGATATGCACTGTCTGCTGTGGCTTATTTAATATCCAAGCCAAGACATAAAATTAAGCTGAAATACCACAGTCAAATGAAAACCTAGAGCTTTATAAATTGGTATTGAAGCACATGTTCTATGGTCCATATTGCAGCAGATGCTCTGTATGTTGAAAAAAAATGGTGCATGTAGCAAGAGGTACAAGAGGTAGCAAGAAGTCATCCAAAGCACTTAAAATGTGTAGCAATGATTCATATACTACCTACAGGAGATGCTCAGAAATGAAACGTTATGAAGGACATCAAGCAGGACAACAGAGTCAAGCTTTAACTTCTCAAAAAGGTGATACCCTTTAATGTACATATGTTCTCTGAATTTTTCACTTGTTCTGCATCCATCAGATTACTAGTTTGTGAATTGTTTGGGGGAGAGAAAAAGAAGTACATAAAGGGGTTAGGAAAGACACGTGGATTCCCCCCTCTGGAATAGAAGATTTCACATTCAAGTTTTCCTAATTTTGTAATGTAGATTTGCGCACCGCCTTAATTAATTAATTTATTTCTTATTCTTAATTTATCTCTGGAGTATCTCTGTATGTATAACTTCTGTTTCCTCTCCTTCAGAATTCTTCTCTTTATTATACCCTCTGAAAGAGTGTTAAATATACATGTATTATTACTGTACCCAACGTTTTTCAACATTGTACAGTATTTGTACAAAAATTGGAATCAAATCCTGAAACCAACAAACTAAGAAAAACTTGGTTCTGAATAAAGAAAGCATAATGTTCTAGGTTAGGGAAAGTTAAATGCAGATAACTTAATTGAGAAGTCTATGTGTTTACTTATGGTATGGGATAGAATTTTTCTAAGCATCATTAGTCAGTCTCCAAACAGCTGTTGCCTTCCAGAATATCAACAGCAGAAGCTGTAATTAAGGCTGTCCACAAGGGAAAGGTGAAAAAGAGGAGGAGGTAGAATAGAGATACAATTATATACATTATTTTAAAACAATGTGCATGCTGATTCAACTGTACTCGGTGTGAGTCAGCCATTTTGTGTCACTAACAGTTTCCTTTTTATTTGCCTGAACTTCTAAGGTTGTTTTGGAGATGATGGATTAACTCTTGTGCTGTACAGTCTATGTATGAATATTTAAACAGAAGAAGATCTCACTGTATGTTGAGTAGGACCTACTCTTATAAGGGTTCATAGCACTGGTAGAAAACCTATGGCCCTCCAAACACTACTGATCTGTACAGCCCAGCCAAACATAGTCATTCATAAAGATTTGGGGAGCTCCAAATGCTATTGGTTCTTCAATCTTGTGAAAAATTCCAGAGCCAAGATAAAATCTGGCAGCTTATTTCTACAGGAGGAACAATTTCCCTCAACCGAGGGAAGGGGCACATTTGGATTTTACCTACAGCAGCATGATTTGCATATGGTTTAACCATAGTTTGCCTCATGCAATTTATCTCAAGCAGTTAAATGCTGCTGTAATCTTTGGATCCCCATGACAGCAAATGGATGTTTTTCCATCAATTTTAAAATGTAGCATCTAGCAAGATGAAGACCAGACAAGCTTGGTTCTAGGACTATTCTTAAGGCCATGATTTTTAGGGCTATTCATAATAAAATCAGGATTAAAGACAATTATTTGGGGTATGTTAAATCTTCATATTAGATATAGTGTAAGAATAAAACCTCAATTTAAAGGGAATTAAACTTGTCAGGCAGGCCTAGATTTTCTCTATCCATTATAGTTAGATTCCTGTAAGTATGAGTTACTCAGTCAGATTCATGACCTTTCAGGCTTTCACCAAGTATTATTAAGATGTTCATCTCTTAGTTGATAATGTGTGGATAATGGAAATCAAGGTCTCTTGTGATTCCACAAATTTTTTTCCTATACACTAAAGATCATAGATCTGGCTATCTGGGAAGGATAGGGAGTGAACATGTTCTTTTCATTTTATTTAGGTATTTATTTATTCTTAATATTTATAGTGGAGGTATAGTAGTGGGAAAATAAGAATTTTACCCCTCAGATAAGTTTTACAAGTGAAAGGAACCATGTACAAATATATTTATTCTCTCTCTCTCTCTCTCTCCCCCTCCCTCCCCTGCTCCTTCACAAGGTTTATCAGGAAACGTAGAATGTTGTGGGCAAAGGAAGGTGCTAGAGTTATTGACAGTGAAACCTTCTTGAGGCTCAGATTTTCCGAATGGCTTTTTTCTTTAAACCATAAAGACGTCTTTACCCATATAAGGGCTTTTATCATCTGAGATCTCAGTGACAGATATGTCTGGGGAAAAAATGTAAAGATTCATAAGAGAGGATGAAGATTTATTACACAAAACAAAGGGAGATCTACAAGTAGAGCTGAGACAAGGAGCAATGAAAGTAGAAAGCCCAATGGAACAAGGTTGACAACTAGAAAGACTATAAGATACACTATACTACTACACAGAGTGTAGTACAAAGCAACTTGAATTCACCTCAAGGAGATAATGTGATTCTTGTAATTTAATTTAAGTTTGAAAAAAACTTTAATTGTATGTAGATGCTGCCCAATTCCAAACAACTCTAAAGTGATTCATCCAGGGAACAGTTTCTATCACCTTCAGCTGACAGGGCTGAGGACAAAGTTCCTTTCAGCTCACCCCTCTCTCTCTGCCCCTCCCTCCAAAAAAGCAAACTATTTTGAGGCAGGGCAGTTTTGAAACACACTGCAGGCTTAAATGTACATTCAAGCCAACTACCCTGGAAGAGCTTCACTGCATGCTGATAGGCTCCATGCTAGTTGGCCTACTTATGCATTTTGAGATTACATGCAGCATGCACTGAAAAAGGAAAACTGGAAAACTAAGCATTGAATATTTCATGGAAAGTGACTATATAATGCTGATGAATACTTTTTTCAAATTACATTTCCCATTTTTACCATATATATATATATATATAGAGAGAGACACTTTTTATTTGCACTGCTGCTGGTTCCATCCAAGAATGTTACATTTATTTTTTAAACATACTATTCAAACACAGCTAATTCAAATAAATCTGATATGGTCCCACTATGAATAAACGTTATACTTTCCAACAGATTGAGGTTTTTAAAGACAATGTTAAAGAGCATTTCTTTTAGAATTTCCTTGAGCTTAATGAATGGGGAAGAAGACAACTTTCCTTTGTAAAGCTAATTTCCATCTTTAATATAAAATGGGAAGAACTTGCAAGTAAGAAATAATTAGTGCATACTGGTACGCATCAAATATCATTTCTTCAAGTGTGAAAAGTCAAAGAGAGCATGACCAAATAAGTAAGTGACTAATAAAGGAAACAAGATGCTTAACTATTCATCTCAATGTTACAGTGAAGAGATTCCTCTGAAATCTAATTTTCATAGGCAATAGGCTTTCATAGCAAGGTTGCTATGAGTCAACCAACATATAAACTGAGATATTTTTGGACAAGGCCAGGATACTTTTCTTCCTATTTTGGAGAGTCAGATCAGGAAAAGTAAGTTTGGCATTTTTTTTCCCCTTCTCCACATGGCATGAGATCTCAAGACCCTCAAATTGCCAATTCTTGTTCTAAGAAAGGGGTGGAGCCATGTGGTGCTGCCAATCAGTTGCATCAGCCAGAGACCTCTTCCCTTTCTCAAGACATATGTCAGATGATTTTTTTAAAAAAGGTCTGTAGTCTAAAGGAATACTGTAGTATGAAGTCTGTGGCCAGTGGAATGAGCAATGAAGAGAGGCATTAAATAGGAAATATGCACACCTGCGAGATAATGGCCTGAAGCTGCTACACCCTTGCACAGTGGCTCAATCAGGAGTGGGTTTCTTCTGGTTCTGTCCACCTCTGTAGAACCGGTAGCTCTGAAGAGAAGCAGACATATGTCTGCTGATGTTTTTGCCCACCCGCCCACCTGGGCTCTTACCTGATCTTTATTTCCTGATTTTTCAACTTCAGCTGCCGAATGAGGCACAGCTGCAGTTAAAACAACAACAAAAGATGGCTGTTTCAAAGGCTGCTTCTCGGCACCCGTGCTAATGACATGCTCATGATGATTTATGACGATTTACAGGCACGCTGCTCACAGCGGGCAGGGAAGCTTGTAAATCCCGAACCGGTAGTTAACCCTTTCGTATCCTACCCCCGGGCTCAACCCTTGAAATGAAAACGCAGAACCAGAACTTATTGTCAGACTTTTCCTCGAGAAGCTGGGTAGAAAAAAATTACAGCACATGGGAATCTCAGAACTTTGATAAATAATTTATTGTAGAAAAGAAGCCATTATGAAAGAATTATTGTCACCACTGATTTTTAAATGCAAGTTCTCTTTATAAAAATTGATATTCAGACTTATTTCATTTTTTTCCTCAATCCACTCTATAAAAAGGACTAGAAGTGATTTTACTTTGGGCATGATCAGTCTGCTTCTTGATTTGATAATGGCCTGAAATAGTATCAGGCACTTTATTTTTGACCGTGGAAGAGAAGACTTTTGTTTTCCCTTTCAATGGTTTTTCTCCTTGCTCACTCGTCTCTGGAAGAACCTGGTTGTTATATCTCTTTAATCCGTTGAGGATGCTGGCCCAACAAGAATTTGATTCTTTCATTGATTCTGTTTTTGGGTCTATTGAACTTGTAGACTACAGTCTCTATCTTCTGCTTAAAAAAACTCTGTAGCAACAGGAATAATACTTCCAACCTCCTTTTCTAAAACATCAGAGTACCTAGAATCCTTGATTTACAACACAATCGATCCCAAAATTTCTGTTGTTAAGTGAGACATTTGTTACATGAGTTTTGCTCCATTTTATGACCTATCTTGCCATAGTTGTTAAGGGGGTCATTACAGCTATAAAGTTAGTAATATATGTGTTAAGTGAATCTGATTTCCCCAGATTTTGCTGGTCAGTGAGTCACAAAAGGGGAGTCACATGGCCATGGGTCACTGCAACCATCATAAATATGAGTCACTTGCCAAGTGTCTGGATTTTGATCATGTGACCATGGGAATGCCACAACTGTCAGATGAATAATGGTCATAAGTCACTTTTTTCAATAGAATAGAATAGAATAGAATAGAATAGAATAGAATAGAATAGAATAGAATAGAATAGAATAGAATAGAATAGAATAGAATAGAATACTTTATTGGCCAAGTGTGATTGGACACACAAGGAATTTGTCTTGGTGTAAATACTCTCAGTATACATAAAAGAAAAGATACATTCGTTAAGAATCAAGAATCATAACGTACAACACTTAATGATAGTCATAGGGTACAATCAACAATCAAATCACACTAGGAAACAGTCAATATAAATTGTAAGGATACAAGCGACAAAGTTACAGTCCTACAATCACAAGTGGGAGGGGATGGGTGATAAGGAGTGATGAGAAAATTAACAGTTATAGTAGTGCACATTTTGTAAATAGTTGAACAGTGTTGAGGGAATTATTTGTTTAGCAGAGTGATGGCTTTCGGGAAAAAAGTGTTCTTGTGTCTAGTTGTTCTGGTGTACAGTGCTCTATAGCGTCGTTTTGAGGGAAGGAGTTGTGGTAATGCTGTTATAATTTAGAACAGTCACTAAATGAACTGTTGTAGGTTGAGGAGTACCTGTATTTAGTAATAAAACAGGAAACATTCTTTGGATTCATAGATCATGGTTCAGGAAGATGAGAGGTATTGTTTAGTTTTTGCAGTAATGAGCTTTGCATTTAGGAAATAAAAAATGTTTTCTTAGTCCCAGTGAATATGTGGATCGTAGATAGATGTGCATCCATACTATCCCTAATATTATCAGAAATGTAGAGAAGTAAAATAGAATTGCAAGGTTTCCTGATCGACTAAATTTAGAACGAGATTTCTGTTTTCAAACTGAATCAGAAGGTAGGAGGTCCGCCATTGATGGTTTCTACTCTCATCAGTAGGTCTCTTGTCTGAGTGCACAAGATATATTCTGATGGTTTTCTGCAGCTAGCAATGGTGCTCTGCTGGTTTTCAGCTGCATTGGCTTGATATCTGAATACTCTGCTGAGAAGATAAAGGGAGAAGAGGTATAGGGTTTCTTAGTTTGCCAAGTCTTCAATTTATAACCACACAGCAGCAGATTAAGGCTTCCAAGGTCTTTGGGATGTATTGTCAAATAAGCACACACCATATCTTATTAGATACGCCCTGTTTAAATTGGTTGGTGAAAATCAATTCATTCCAGCTGACATATTGAGCAAAAAGCTGAAAGTTAGCTATATGTTTAGCCTCTGCACTTATCTTGTTGCAATCAGTGGGGTTCATTCTTTGCTCTTCCCTGTCTAGTAGAACCAGTAAAGGCAGCCTTAGTCTTATAAAAGCAGTCTTATAAAGTCAGCATTATGGTTTAGAAGTGGTTTGTGGTTTCCCGGATTGTCCATTTGCAGTTGGCCCAGGCAAGAGATCCAGAATTCATCCTTTTTGGGGAGCCATCCATGGAAAATTCTCAATGAGATATAGAAAATCACATGGAATGATAAAGCCCTTTAATCTCTCTGGAGTTAGATTATACTTAACTGACAAACTGGAAAGCAAAGCAACCTACAGGTGGTGATTACAGCAGCTGAAGCAGGACTATCTGTCATGTCTGGGTAAAATGGTAAATCTGGGCAGCATCACATTCTGTAGCATGACAATGGTGATCTGTTGAAGAATCAATAGCCATGGCAGGAGGATCATTCACTATGATCTGAATCTAGAAGCTTGAAGTAACCTAATTCTTGTGTAGTGGGAGTTATGAATTGTTGGAATTCAGACTTCTTAGCAGGTTGGGTTGAAACTAATTAAACATGCAATTTCTGATAATCAGTCCAAAGTAAAAGTCAAAAAACCCTTTATGAAATAATTCCTGCAGCTGCTGGGCATTGAATATGTGCTCTATTTATCACAATAAATGTTATAATTTCTTGCATTTGTTATCCCTTGTCTCTACTCTATAAAAAGAGCTGGAAGTGATTTACTCTTGGACAGAAGAAATTTCAGTCTGTGCCTGCTTTTGATGGCTATTGTTTTGTGTTGTTTACTTTTGACCATGTAAGAACTAATTTGCACATGTATTTTTATTTTAAAAAATTCTTTTTAAAAACTACTACTATATAATGATAAATTAATATTAATTTAATTTTCAGGGTTTATTTACAACCAAACATAACTGACATTATAAGCTGCTGTTGGATTTCAAATCACTAAATTAACATTGTCCATAAAATTAATAAATATCTTAAATACCTTCAAGGCAATGTCTAATATAATTGTATGTACAGTATATTGAGTTATGATATGTGATAGATCTATAATTTAGACCATTTTAGGAAAATCTTAATTAAATAATTAGATATCACCCATCCCATCATTTCTCCGTAGAACTGCTGCGAGCATCCAGAGAGTGGGAGGTGCTCCAGTCTTCACTTCTCACAGGCTGAGCTATAATTGAGGAACGCTCCTCCTCCTCCACGTGACTCCTCCATGCGTTTCCCCCAGTTTTAGCTCAGCCTTCGAGAAGACAGGCAGCTATTTCTATTGTTCCTTGGCCGTTTCAGTTTTTTTCTATCTGCTGTATTCAGGTTTGCCTTTCTCCGTTTTTTCCTTGTCCCTGCGATTTTGGTGTGGTCCTAAATTTAACTGGAGTGCGATTTCGCTCTCAGGGGGTGATACGGGGTTCGGAGCCTTTTCTGCCCCCCCCACCCCTCCTCCTTCTTCCCCTGCCTCATTCCAAGCACGCTTTGCTCAGCCGCTTGGCCCCGTGCTATTTTTAGCGCGCAGTTGCGTCTTCCCCCCGAGAACGCCTTAGAGGAAGGAACGCTTCCTCTCCCAGCCCTTGTCTGTGCCTTTCATTGTCAGAGCTGCGAGATCGGGCTGGTGCGTCTCTGAGTTGTTCGCGTCGAGCCGGGTGGCCATTTTGGGCGTGCCTCGTGCCCGGCGCCATTTTGGATCAATTTAAATCTAAATTTTTTTACTTTGATTTGTGAGCTGCGAGGTTTTTATAGGCCCTTAGCGGGACCGTCAGGCCGCGTGGAGCCCCTTTTTCTTCCTGGAGGACACTGTGGTTCCGTGCCCTGTTGTCTCTCCTTGAAAGACATTGTTGGCCTTTTTTTTCCTGCCCGCAGCTCCCTCAGAGGCGCAGGCACTTACTTCCCATTGTTGCTGGGAGGCTGCCTAGAAGGCCTGCTTTTTTCCCTGTTTATACATAGTTTTTTCTTCTGGCTTCAGCGTTCATTTGGTTTATTTGGATTTTAGATTAGAGATAGTAGATTTTTACTACCATTTCCTTGTGTTTAATTGACCTTCCTTTCCTTTGGGCCCCGCCCACAAAAAATATATATAATAAAACAAAAAATAATTTAGAATAAAAAGAACAAAACTTTTTATTCCAAAAGGGGGACATGACCCAACTTTGGGAAAACTGGCTTATGTGGTAAGCCGAACTCCTAGGCATGCCAACCGCCATTCTTTTGTTGCCAATTTTTTTCCTTGGTATCATGGCAGAGGGCAATCCAATTGGCTCTTCTCTAAAGGCCAAGTCAAAGACACACTATCTTCGCAAAAGGGACAAGGACTCTTCCAGTGCCTCTCAAAGAGATGCCTTAAGGCGCCATAAGGCCCTGGAAAAGGAGTTTAGCAAACGTTCTAAAGACACACATTCTGTAACCCCTGCCCTACCTTCTACCTCCGATCAACCCCCCCGCCAAGTCAATCTTCTCCCTCCAGGTGCAGTATAACCACCCAAGGCCGCCAGCCCTCCCGTACGCCCGAGGCGACCTTCACGCCAACCGCTGCAGGCCTACGCACTGAAGATCCGGCTTCAACCATCATTCCGGATAGTATTAAAGAGTGGATGCAGATTGCCATCCGTCAGGGTATAACCGAAGGAATGCAGCAGCTGTCCAGACCAGACTCTCGAGGGAGGTCTCCCGAGGTCGAGTCTTTATCCGGAAGGTCTCTCTCCAAGCCAGCATCTCAACATGGTCAGGTACCTGCTCCTATGGATGTCCCATTCCCAGAGAGGGAAGAAATCCAGGAAGAGGAGGAAGTGGGCTTTGAGCCCTTCGGGGAGGAAGAAGGTTCTGATGGGGGGCCTTACAATATTCCGAGCCCCTTCTTGAGGCAGACCCCATGGAGGGGGAACTGTCAGAAGACGAGGGCATTTCCCCCGAGCAACCAGCTGTTGTGGGCCTTTTTAAACCTCATTTATTTAAGTCCTTATTATTTAAGGCAAGAAACGTCTCAGGTCTGACCTTGCCAGCTCCCTCTGATCCACCTCCATCGAACCCAGAGGGTCCAGATGACCTAATGTTCAGACAACCGGTGGTAGAAACGGAAATTATTCCGACCCCCGATCTTTTCAGATTTGGTCGCAAGGCAGTTGGCTTCGGTGGGTCCTTCTCCCGCCCCCTCTAGCCAGGACAAGAGGTTGTTTAATCTTGACCCGGAATTTTCTACTATGTTAAACACACCGGAGGTAGATGATCCGATTGTGAGACTAGCCTCCTCTTCCAATCCTACTGATGCACTCGAGGCGCTGAAGCCAGAGGACAAGCGGGCAGAGATGGCACTCCGGCGAGTGCACCAATCTGATGCTTGGGCCATCCGGTCGGCCACTGCCGCTTCCTTCTTCTCCCGATCCTCCATCAGGTGGCTCAGGCAGTTGAAGCAGCATATCCCCCCAACTAACACCAGGGCCCATCAGGATATTGCAAAGATCACGGCAGCAGCAGAATTTGCAGCCGACGCCACCTTTCATTCTGTTAAATTTTCATCCCGGGCCATCTCCTCTCACGTAACTGCCAGAAGATTGCTTTGGCTTCGGCACTGGCAGGCCGACATCAAAAATAAGTCCAAGTTTGCTTCAGCCCCCATATCAGGGGGGAAACTGTTCGGGCCTGCTCTTGAACCATTGCTTCTGGAAACTCGAAATAAGAAAAAGTTTCTTCCTTCGCTTTTTCGTAGGCTAGAGACCAGAGGGTTCCAGCCCTTTCGGAGGGGCTCCTTTCGTCCCCCCTTCCAGACATCATTCACCCCTAGATTTCAGGGTTCCCCATCATTCCGGTCATCCTACCAGGACCGGGGTGACTCGGGAGACAGAAGCAGGAGAGGAGGCAGCTACAGAAGGCCCTTTAGGGGTGCCGGGAACAAGGTGTCCCGCCGACCCAGATAGGATTTCAGGTCCTCATCCCATAGGCGGCCGCCTCAGGCATTTTGCCGACCAGTGGGAGGAATCCACTTCAGACGCCTGGGTCAGGGACTCCGTTCGTTTTGGCCTCGCTCTGCAGTTCCACACTTCTCCCCCTGATCATTTCAGAATTTCACCCATTTCTAGAGATCCCACTAAGCGGGCCCTTATGGCTGTCTGATATTAGGGCCATCCAATCGGTATCGCCCTCACAACGGGGAAGGGGTTTCTATTCCCTCTTGTTCTTGGTACCTAAGCATTCCGGGGGTTGGAGACCCATTTTGGACCTTAAGAGGCTCAATCGTTATATCATACGCCATAAATTCAAAATGCATACTCTTCAGTCAATTTTGCAGGGCATCAGAGAGGGGGACTGGCTTACATCTGTTGACCTCTCTGAGGCTTACCTCCATATCCCCATCCGTCCCTCGTATTCCAAGTATTTGAGGTTTTGTTATAACAATCAGCATTTCCAGTATGTAGCCCTTCCTTTTGGCCTCGTCTCGGCTCCGAGGTCCTTCACTAAGGTGTTGGCAGCTCTGGCGGCCCACCTTAGGCAGGTTCCCATCCGCATCCACTGTTACATTGACGATATCCTTATTGTATCCCCTTCCCGGCCTCAGGCCGAGAGTGATACTAACACTACCCTCTCGGTGCTTCAGGCTCACGGCTTCTTAGTGAACTGGGAGAAGAGTCAGCTTAGCCCTTCTACCCATATAGCCCACCTAGGGGCTGTGATTGATTCTGTTAGAGGGAAGGTCTTCCTCTCTCAGGAGAGGTTCAATAGTATCCATACAGCTATCAGGGCTATCAGACGAACCGGAAGAGCATCTTTGCTCAATTTATCCAAACTGCTTGGGAAGCTGGTTTCTTGCATATCTATTATCCCATGGGCTCGCTTGCATTCCAGATCCTTGCAGTGGTTCCTCCTGCCATACCAGCGTTCAGGAAGGAGCACATCAGGCCTCTTGGTGAAAGTGCCTCCAAGGGTCCTCGCCTCCCTCTTATGGTGGACAAGACCCTCTACCAACAGAGGGTATCTTTTAAAGGAGCCCCAAAGGGTCACTCTCACAACAGACACGAGCCTTTCCAGATGGGGGCCCCACTTGCAGTCTCTGTCGGCCCAGGGAGTTTGGACTCCTATGGAGCGAAGTCGCAGCATCAACTGGTTGGAGCTTCGCGCAGTGTACCTGGCCCTGCGAGCTTTCCTTCCTCAGGTGAGAGGGCGCCATATCCTGATCCTAACGGACAACACTACAACCAAGGCCCACATCAACCGTCAAGGGGGCACCCATTCCATCCTCCTCATGAGGGAGTCCGAGCGGCTGTGTCGATGGGCAGAGGCACACCTTTTATCCATCAGAGTGGAGCACATTTCGGGAACCTCCAACGTCCAAGCAGACTGGCTGAGCAGGGCCACACTGGACCAAGCAGAGTGGCGTCTACACCCGCACCTGTTCAGGGAGGCAGCAGCCATGTTTGGTCAGCCTCTGGTAGACCTGTTTGCATCTCCACTCAACGCGCAAACACCAAGGTTCTTCTCTCGTTACCCCTCCAACGGGGCAGAGAATCACGATGCACTGCATTGCCCTTGGCCTCCCGGGCTTCTGTATGCCTTCCCTCCACTTCCGTTGATCCCCAGAGTGATTCGGAAATTGATATTCGAGAGGGCAGAGATCCTCATGGTGGCACCATATTGGCCCAGGAGACCGTGGTTTGCGGACCTTTGCAGTCTGTCGGTAGCTCTGCCGTGGAGGATCCCGCTAGATCAAATCTCTCTGTCACAGGGCCCTCTGCTTCATCCAGACCCACAGTGGCTTCAGTTAGCCGTCTGGAAGTTGAGCGGGAAAGGCTGATTGAGGAGGGTTTGTCAACCCAGGTCATTAACACCATTCTAGCTGCTAGGAGGCCTTCTACTACTCGCATTTATGATGCAACCTGGAACAGTTTCTGTAAGTGGTGCCATAAATCCTTCATCAATCCACGTTCTCCTTCAATTGCGCAGATCCTGGCCTTTCTACAAGACGGCCTAGATGGAGGCCTCTCACCCAACACTTTGAGAAGACAGGTCGTGGCCCTATCAACGGTGGTTGCTGGCAGCTCCTCCGGCCCTCTTTCCCACCACCCTCGAATTAAGGCCTTTCTTAAAGGAGCTTCCAATTTGTGCCCGCCAGTGGTGCACAGATACCCGACATGGGACCTTAACAAGGTTCTCATCGCTTTGACTAAACCTCCCTTTGAGCCTCTCAGGGAGGTGCCACTTCAATTTCTCACCTTTAAGGTGGTATTTCTTGTGGCAATAACCTCAGCTAGAAGGATATCTGAAATTGCAGCTCTATCCGTGAGAAAAGAACCTGTGCATTTTTCACTCTGATCGGGTGGTTCTGAGACCAGACCCTGCCTTTCTACCAAAAATCAACACAGCATTCCACGGGGCACAGGAGTTGGTCCTACCTAATTTCTGTCCAAAGCCTTTGCACGAAAGAGAAAGACAGTGGCACACCCTCGATGTTCGAAGGGCTTTACGTATTTACATCTCTCACACACAGTCCATCAGGAGAACAGAGTCTCTGTTTTTGTCCTTTCAGCCAAAGACGCTGGGCTGTAAGGTATCCCCGTCCACGGTGGGCCGATGGATTAGAGCTACCATTTCTAAGGCCTATTTAGTTCAAGCTCTTCCGGTCCCCAGTGGGATAACCACCCATTCCACCAGGAGTGCAGCTACTTCGGTAGCCTGGGCTACCCAGACTTCAATTCTTGACATTTGCTGGGTGGCCACCTGGGCTTCTCTGTCTCCCTTTATACGCCACTATAAAATTGATTCTTATGCTTCAGCTGAGGCATCCTTTGGCAGGCGAGTCCTGCAGCAAGTGGCGAGAGAACCTAGGGAGATTCTGACCCAGACGGAGTCCCGCCCGTAGGACAAACATGCTTTGGTATGTCCCACTCTCTGGATGCTCACAGCAGTTCTACGGAGAATGGGCGTTGGTTCTTACCTGATACGCCTCTTCTCGTGGAACTGCGTAGAGCATCCAGCCCCACCCTAATTGGTCCGTCTGGTGGGGAATCCTGTTTCGGCCAATGATCTTTTTTGTATATAGTTGAGATTTGTATAATAGTTAAGGTTAGAGGATTATTGTTGTCCTCTCGTCTTCGTTAAAACTGGAGGAAGGCATGGAGGAGTCACGTGGAGGAGGAGGAGCGTTCCTCAATTATAGCTCAGCCTGTGAGAAGTGAAGACTGGAGCACCTCCCACTCTCTGGATGCTCTACGCAGTTCCATGAGAAGAGGCGTAAGAACCAACGCCCATTCTCTCATTCATCTGCATATGATCAGTTAAGATTAAATTATGTACTCAATGCTTCTGATCCAAATTAAGTGGTATTTCCACTTATGCTTAAACATTATAAAGGCTATCCATGCCTTCAAACCCTAGTCATTCTCTTATTCTTGATTGAGATAACAAGTTTTCTTCATGAGTAAGTCTCTTTTTACATCCCAATCATGGAAGGAGCTGATGGATGTGTAGAGGTCAGACTGTGGTCAGATTCTTATTGCCCTTCTACCGAATGAATGAAGTAGACAAGAAGGCTTAGAATGGTTCCCATCTTATTGGAAAATGTCATTGCATACTAGAAAGAACAGAACTTGGTGATCTGAAGATTAAATGTCAAGCTGACTGGGCAGAAAAGTTCATCCAGATGCAGTTGTAGGGTCATATAAGCAATCAACAGAGTCACCTAATACACTATTATTTTTCAGGCATTCTTGTTTCAATTAAAGAATTTGACCTTTAGAAGAACTCTGTTTCAAAATAGGCAATTTAACAAACTTCCTTGCCTTTGCTTCTTTATCACTTATGCTGTTTGGATCTATAGAAGCTTGTATTTGTGCTGTGCGTGCACTATTGTCTGAGACATTTGCTTTTTGACCTGAAGCACAATTTGTCATTTGCAGCTGCTCTCCAAAAAAACTAACACTGCATAATTAACAATCCAGCATCCGTTTAATGATTGAAGTGTAAACTCACTGGGAACTGTGAGCTTTCACTTTCTGATAGGTTTGTGGCTGCTCTTAAACTCAATCTTACTGTGTTTCTGGCCAGTCTAGCTGAATGAATGATTAAAGTCCCTGTCACCTCTGACCATTAATATGAAAATTACTTTGAATACTCAAATAATCAGATATTATTAAAGTTTCAACCATGATTTCTCTTGCCCTTAAATTCAATACTAGTCTCATACTTCTTATTGACATGGTAATTTTATTTGCCTTTATCGATCTCATAACTGCCTCTAGGTATTTATTCAGTCTTCCAAATCCTTTCTGAATACCTGCACACATGACAATATTTTAGCCTGTACTCCAGATGATTTCTTGAAAGGCTGCCATGTAGCCATTTAAGAGGAAAATGGACAAGTTAGAACACCAATCTAACCTCAGCACCAATGCTATGGAATAGAATAAGAGGTTCCCACCAATATTTTAATGCAAAAACGAATCAAGTCATTAAAAAACTGCTTTTCAGAAGTTCACAATTATCTCCCAGAAAATCAGAAAAATACAGTATTAGAAGCTGGATAGTGGTCTAGAAAAACTGAATTGTTTGTTCATTCCTTAGCAAAAATTAGCTTTGACCTATAAATCAAGTTGAAATCTTGATTACAATTCATCTAGATAATAACCATTATCCATGTTCAACTTGAGTAGATAAATTATGATTTATTCTAGAATTTGGAATAAATTAGGCACATTTGATATTAGAGGATGATATCCTTAGTCAAAGAGTCTAATTTGTAGATTCTTATTCAACAAAAATCTAGATGTTACTTCCTTTACATGAGGATGAAAATGTTATTCTTTAGATACAAGTATTAATCATTTTTGATGTCCAGATGGTCATCCCAATTCTAAGCATTTTTGATAACAAAACGGAGAATGGATAAAAGACAGCAGTGGGCCTCAAGTTGAAATCTATTTCAAATAATCTGACTAGCTAGCTGCATCCATCTCTGATTCTATTAAGATAATGACATTTGAGCAGGAATGTATGCAGGCAATTTTTTATCACAATGTTATACAACTTGGTCACCCTGAGTCTTTAAGATTTCAATTTTTTCCACAAGTCAGAAATGATCCATTGGAAAATATTATGAAGATGCAATACTGTTGGCAAAGTAAGATATATTTGTCATCATTACTCTCACACAATGAATATAAGAGGATTTTTGTTTTGCTTGTATTCCTTATCTACACAAAATACCAAAGTTTATTATAGTTCCACAATTGAGATGAGGAGATTTAGTAGTGGTATCACAAGTTATTTCCCAGTAATAAGTGACAAACCATCAAAAATGCAAAATTGGTATAAGAACCAAGGGTACTAAAGGTCAGGTTTGATCAGATAAAATCCCCAAAATGATATAACTACTTCTATCTCACCTACATTCATAGTTTGAAATAGACTGGACAATTTCCAGTTCATCTGCGAGGCTTCAGCTCCAAGAGCTATAGACAAAGCAGATTTGGACCCCTTTCAGTCAGAAAGAAACTTTGGAGAAAGATTAAAAATTGCAATGATGAGTCTACTAGATGATCTTTGACAGAATCTGGCGGAAGTCCTCATAGTCTTTGCACATCTCTTAGTGATATTCAGTACCATCAATAACAGTATCCTTGAAGACCACATGTGAGGGTTAGGAGTATCAGCATTGTTCTGCATTAGTTCTTCTCTTTCCTGAATGCTGATTTCAGGTCCAGTGGGGGAAAAAAAAGTAGTATTCCTTTTTAATGAGAGTTCTCTCACATTGCTCTTTAACATTATATAAAATGGCTTCAAGAGGTTACCCATTAGTTCAAAGTGAGATGTTAGTAACAAGCTGGTGATATGCAATTTTACATCTATACCTCAGGTTAAAATGAAGATATGGCAGACACCTTCATCCAGATTGTGGGGAACTAGATGGGATTAAACAAGTTTATATTAAACTTGACAATCCTTTATTTTAAAACAGGAGTGTCAAACTTGCATCATCACATTATCATCACATGACAAATCACAACGTTCCCCCTTCACTAAAATGGAGGTGGGCATGGCCAGCGCGTGATGCATCCAGCATGCAGGCTGTGAGTTTGACAACCCTGTTTTAGAAAGTCAATTAAAACATGGTTTATTAAGCTTTTTGTCCATGATCATAATTATTAGAACAATTGCTGGTAAGGACTGTGAAATTTGATATTTTATTTTTTTCCATTGTGTTTACTGTTTTAGCAGAAATGACTGGGATATAGTGAAGTATAAAAATAGTAAAATTGAAATTTTGACCCAGTATTGATAGCTGAGATGAAGTGTGCCAAGATCACTAGCATTGAAATGTTATTGATTTTGAGGCCACATCTGTAAACCTGGGAGGAAAAGTTGTTCGGTATCCAAATCGATGTTGCCCTTGTTAGTGCAATAAATATTTCTTTATCCAACCAAGTTATGCTTGGCAGATTGGTAGCCCTCTTTTCTTCCCCTCCTACTCCAAAAATATTATTGTCACCTTTCAACCATCTAAATTGCCATTCATTCTTCAATGACATCTTAAGTGTTTAAGGTGCAACTGATAAGCTAGACATGGAGATAAAATAACTCTTAGAGATTCAATTTGCACTTTGTCTATCTTCTATTGCCATAGCATCTTCTTGTCTTTATTTCTCCTTTTCTTTCTATTCCCTCATCATTTCATTATTTCCATTGTATGATAAAGATCCCAATAGGCATGAAGAGTAATTTTGTATTCTTCTACAGAAATAAAAGCATTTGGGGTTCATATTTAGAACTTTTTTCCCTCAATCAATACTGAAAAATCATCCTGTTATACTTGTCAGACGTAGTTAAATATCTTATGGGGGAAAAGAGCTAAAAACAACTGTATTTCTTTAGGGGGAAAGGCTGCCTATTGCAACCATGCAGAAGGGTAAATTTCCCTAGGCAGAAGAAACATAAATAGCTTCAGACCAAAAATACATGTCACATACGAAAACTCTAAGGCTTCTTTACCATCTCCTAGTTCCATACAATGAATTCACAGCTGTTTCTCATACTGCTAGAAAGCCAGCACAATCCTTAGAGATTTGCATGGAAGCCAGCTTGGGATGCTTTCACTTGAGAGAACAACTCATCATCAATGTCAAGTGAGCAACATAACCCCAAGTTTACCATTTTGCAAAGCTTTCAAATCTAGCTTTCTGAAGTTCAGGTCTTTAAGGTATCTGAAGAATATCCAAAATGCAAGAAAACAAGCAAATGTGTCCTGCTAGATACTCTGTATATTTTTACTGCATAAAGAGTTCAGATATCAAATCTGTTTCAAAACATGTAAGGTCAATTGAATAGATGGAAAAATGCACAACCAAATTTGCCCATGTCTCTGGTGTTACACTTACTAGTAACAAGATTTTAAGTTGAGTATAATATTGGGTGCACAGGATAGGGATGTTGTATAATTGAATTGATAACCAGGAGTTTTTGGAAGAAATGTTTAAAAAAAGTCATTATTTTCCAAGAAATTTGTTTCTTTCAGGCCCACAGAGATCCAGGTATCAGCCCAAATAGCCTTTGTTGCGACCTGTCCTTGGTGTAATCACTTTTCACTTCCTTTTAAAGACATGGTTAGTTGAAGGCTTAATTAATATCAAGCTTGTTGCATATCCAGGACATAATTGTTTGTGGTTTCTCTTGGGAGAGTTTGGATTTTTTTTAATAGCACTGTTTCCTTTATTGTTACATACAGTTTTGGAACTTCTTTCTAATTAAAGTCATAAGATTTATTCTGGATAGAATTAAATTTTAGGATTAAAAAAAATCCTATTCATGAACCTTAATCATTTTTTTCACCCCAAAAAAGACTTTGAATAATGAGAAAGTCCAAACTTAATATAAGAAATACTAAAGATACTTGATTGTGATCATGTTAACAAATATCAAACTATAAAAAAAGTTTTAGCTATTCTTGGGCAAGGGACCTACTCAAGGGCAGTAAGTCCCAATAAAATCAGGAGATTAAAAATTCGGCAGACAAAGAATTTGCTAACATGATAAATACCTTGTTCCTTACGTTAGGCATCATAGGCCGTTGTTTGCTAATTCTGCATGCTGTTTGCCACTGAAATGCAAGCCTCTATCACTACACACAGATTCTCTTTCCCCTCAATTAAAGAAACTTCAAGAATGGAGGGTGGGAGGAATTTGATAGTTCTACTTGGAACTTTACATTGCTTATCTCTCTGTCTTAATCCTCCCCAATTAAAATATATATTAAAGTTCATCTGATATATTGTTCTAAAGTCAGTGTATCATCAAGAACATATGTAAAAATGAAGTTATGTGAAATAATCTATCAGCTAAAACAAATGACACAGAGAAGAATGGTTCAAAGGCCTTGTATAGAAGAGAAATGGCTGCCTTCTTTTCAAATTTTCTTTTTCACTGGAGATTCTCAAATTGAGTTGACGATAGAAATAGGGGACCCCAACAGTTTCCGCTTCTCAGACTCTCATTTTTCAAGATTTAAATTCAGTTTCTGATTTTTAGAGACTTGAGATAAGTTTTTTTTTAAAGTATAATGTTTGCATTTAATCCATTTGGAATTTAATGCACTTTGAGAACTTTTCATAACATTTAGAATAACAACAACATTTAACTTAATAATAAATTACAAAATATTGGAACTTGCAGATTAAAGTTGAATGCTTATGGAAAAGGAAATCCATTATTATACCAATTGTGATTGGATCCCTCAAAATGATATCTAAAGGACTTTCTCAATATCTAAAGATATCAAATTATCAGATCTAAACCTCCCAATTTAAAGAACACATCATATCCTGCTTGGAACTGCATATACTTTTAGATACTATTTTAATAATTCTTAGGTTCTTGATTTAAACTTAAATCATGAAGTCCTAAGACTGTGAAACTAACTGTAGGGTATCCTCACATAATTTGGAACAGCTGACATCTTGTGATGATACATTTAATACTATCAAAGATCTACCTATACTTGGGAAGGATTTGATTAGTGGAGAAAAATGCCAGATCCAATATAAACATATGTCTGACTACATAACCAACCATAACTAATTAATTTTATATGCCACTCAACTTCTAGCACCATTGACATGAAGATTGAATGTCAAAGGATATCTAAGTTCTGTTTCACATAGATTCAGAAGTAGAAAAATTAATGGAATTTACATTAAAATAAAATACAAATACAAGCATTATACTGTATAATGGAGACAAACATAAGATCCCTGGTGACACAGTGGTTAGAATGTATTCTGCATTCTGCAGTATTGCATGCTAAACCTACTCACACTGCCAGGAGTTCAATTCCTTCAATCCTGAGTGGGTCAAGGTTGACTCAGCCTTCCATCCTTCTGAGGTCAGTAAAATGACTCAGGTTATTGGGGGCAATATGCTGACTCTATAAATTGCTTAGGGAGGGCTGTAAAGTACTATGAAACAATATATCTCTAGTGTTATTGCTATTGCTATCACGGGAACAATATTATTATCTAAGATCACCAACTAAGTGAAAAAAAAGTCTAGAATGAAAAAATGAGTCTCTTATTAGAGGTTTCTTTTTCTTTTATTTATTTGTACCACTGTAGTATATCTTCGAAGATCTTGAAGTTCTGTCAAAAGAGCAAAATTAAGCATAGCCTAAGGAAAAAAGTTTGATTAAAGAACTTAAAAGTATTCATAATGGCACTGAGGATTATGCTAATATTAGAAGCATATCACAGATTGTCCTTCCTGTGCAAATAAATCAACTGGATTATATCTTGAATAAATAAAAAAGACTTTAAAGATTTCTTTACTATTTAGTTCTTTAGAGGAAATAAAAAAATTCTTCTAAGGGGAATCAAAGATAAAGGTTAAAAGGAATCTCTCTCTCTCTCTCTCTCTCTCTCTCCCTCCCTCCCTCCCTCCCTCCCTCCCTGTGTGTGTGTGTTTGTGTGCATATGG
Source organism: Notechis scutatus (assembly GCF_049901735.1). Classification (NCBI taxonomy): domain Eukaryota; kingdom Metazoa; phylum Chordata; class Lepidosauria; order Squamata; family Elapidae; genus Notechis; species Notechis scutatus. The sequence goes on along the minus strand of NC_142011.1, from coordinate 153,378,966 downwards.
GAAGTAGAGAGAGGGAGGGAGAAAAATAGAGAAAAATGTTTTTTAAAAAATCAAAACAGCTAAATTACTCAGAACAAATTTAATTCCAGCAAAGAATTGTCTCAGAAATATTAGGATTATTCATTGCAAGGAATTGAACAAATAAGAACACATTTACTTTCCAAAATGTGTCACTTCTCTTACGTGTGTCAGTCGATTAACAGCCAGTAAATCCAATTTGCCCACCTCTCACATTTTTAGTTTTAAGTGATGGACTCCCACAAGTTACTCACACATTGAATATTATTACTTCATAAAACCACTCAAACAGAAATTTTCACTTTTTTTTTTGAAAAAAAAAGATTGCCTTGATTAAAACTTTAATTGTTGGCAAAGGAAATTTATTTTACTGTAAAAGTTCCTTGAACATTTATATTGTTTGTTTGTGTTTTGTTTTTGTTTTCATAAGTATTCTGTTGCAGCATCTGTTTCCTCAAAATATTCCTGAGGCAAATATAATGGTGCCTGTGGGTTTATTTTAAGGTTAGGTTGTTGACTGACTGCCATGGTCTTTCTAGATGTCACTTTCTCAAGATTGAATTTTGCAAATTTTCCTTTCTGATAAAAATAGATATATTATATCTTCCCAAAACATGCCTCATAACAGCACAAGGCTTATTTGTCATTTTTAATAGGAGTGTGGGAGGCTTTCCTATTTAGAATGGTTCAATATTTCAAACATTTCCATTGTTATTATTTTTAATTGTTGGATATCTATAGTAAGAAAATCATATTCTTTTATCTTCTTTTTTTTAAAAAAAAAAACATGAATAGAATATCTACTGCTGATTCTTTTTAAAGTTATCTAAATAAATTCTTAACCGGTTAGTTGGTGACCAGAATTCACCTGAATATTTTATTGTGTATTTTATTGTGTATGAATGTATTATTCATAAAAATAAAATTCAGCTTTTCTGTCAGCAACCTTATATTTCTACACAACAACCCCGTGAAGCAGTGACTGCATCTAGTGAACTTCTATAGATGAAGATAAACTTAAACCATGATCTTCCAAATTCTAATCAAATATCTTAACTATCACATCAACCTGGGTTTTCCATTTAAAACAGAATTCTTCATGATATTGCATTGTGTTAGATCTGGGAGAGTGGGCGCAAGAACGGAGACGAGGCATCGAATAGTGACTCCAACTCTTTATTAGTGACTTCAGAACAGAGCAAACTACGCAGGCAGCAGCAGCTCCTTTTATAGAGCTGGCTGCTGTCAAAACATCCAATGATTTGAGTTTGCCGCGCTTGGGGCATCCAATCGCAGCGACCGTTAACTAGCCAATCAGATTAGTCTAAAACGACCAATCACGATCGGCTATTCACGGACCAATCAAAAGTGCAGGATTACGAGCCTGCCGTGGAAGGAAAGCAATTAGAGTTTCAGGCTTACGAGCCTGCTAGTTCGGAACACCCTCCTCTAGGTTCCGTCTCAAGGGTGGGGTGATGTATTCTCGCAGGTAGGCAGGCCGTCGCACCTGTCTACCTGACTTGCATTGCTCCACCAGTCTTTGTCCGGACTCTGGTTCTGGTGGGCTGTTTGTTGTGTCCAGCTGTAAAGGCAACCTGACTTCTATGCTGGGCGACTGGGGTGCCACCAATACTCCCTTCAAGGCTGTCATCTGGATCCTCTGGGCTGGCTGATCTCGCCTTGCTGTTTCTCAGAGAGATGACCATCTGCCACGGCTCCTCTTCAATTGGTGAATATTCTGAGTTTTGTTGTACAGACTGTGGGGTTTCGTGTACTGAACCAGGTGTTAGTTCATTTTCAACCCCTCGATTTCCCTTCCCCCGGTTTGGAGTTCAGGGTGTGTGAAGGGGGTAGGTGTCATCCTTGAGCATAGTTGGTCGATGTGGCATTTCCACAACCTCCCATCTGTGGTTTCTAATCGGTAGGAACGGGGTCCCGTAAGTTGTGTTATTTTAGCAGGGACCCACAATGGGTCACCGGTAAAGTTTTTGCGAATACCGGGTCGCCTACCTTAAATGTGCGACATTTGCTGCTGGAACCCAGGGGCTTTTCTGGCATGTAGGCAGGGTGCAGACGGTCGAGATGTGATCTAAGTCTCCTGCCCATCAGGAGTTCGGCTGGGCTTTTGTTTGTGGTGCTGTTTGGAGTAATATGTTGGAGGAGAAGCATCCTGGTGACTTTGTCGTGGATGTTTCCTTGCTCCATTTTGTGTAATGTTTTCTTTGTGAACTGGACCATTCGTTCAGCCCTACCATTGGCCGCAGGGTGAGCCGGCGATGTTAAGGCGTGGCGTATCCCTCGGTCTGCTAGGTACTGTTCGAATGCCAAAGCGGTAAATTGTGGGCCGTTGTCTGAAACCAAGACATCTGGTAAGCCGTGTGTTGCAAACAGTCTATTCATTTTTTTACAACTGCTTCTGTGGTGGTGTTCTTCATTTTGTTGACCTCGAGCCAGTTTGAATAGGCATCTACTGTTATTAGAAAGGTATGTCCTTTGGTTGGTCCCGCAAAATCGATGTGGATGCAGGACCATGGGCCCTGGGCGTTTCCCATTCCGTTGGTGGTGCTTTTGGTGGAGCCGAACGTGTTTCCTGGCATTTGTTACAGGTGGCTACCCAGGTTTCAATTTGACCATCCATACCTGGCCACCAGGCGTAGCTCCTTGCTAGTGCCTTCATTCGTATGATGCCCGGGTATCCATCATGCAGTAGTTTCAGGACTTTATTTCGTAGCCTTTCTGGGATGATGACTCTGTCTCCCCACAACACGCACCCTTTTTGGGAGAAAAGTTCTGTCTGTCTGTTTTTGAAGGGTTTAAATGTGTCGTTGGGTTTGATTTCAGGCCAACCTCTTTCCACCCAGCTGAGGACCTGCGCCAAACAAGGGTCCTTCCTTGTTTCCGATGCGATGTCTTGCGCAGTTAGTGGTGGTGAAGTAAGTGTCTCAATTTGTAGTGTGGATAGGGTTGGAGCTGGATCGTCTAGGAATTCAGGTAATGGTGAGTGGCTTAAGGCGTCAGCATGGGGAATGGCTTTCCCGGTCGATGTCTTAATTGGTAATCGTATGCGGCTAGAAATTCGACCAGCGTGTCATTCTTGGCGATAGGATGTGGGGAGTTGGTTTATCCCCTGCCAAAATGCCAAGCAATGGTTTGTGATTGGTGATTATAGAAAAGGATCTTCCATATACATACTCGTGAAATCGTTTGATTGCAGATACAATAGCGAGGGCTTCTTTATCTAATTGTCTATAGTTTCTCTCAGTTTTAGATAAAGTTCTTGAAAAAAAATGCAATAGGCGCCTCCGTACCATTTGGTAGGACGTGGCTCAGGATAGCTCCTACTCCAAACGGTGAGGCGTCGCAGGTTACAGTTAATGGTAGTGTCTCGTTATATTATATCAATACAGCATCTGATGTTAAGAGGTGTTTTACTTTCTGGAAAGCCTGTTCTTCTCGACGTCCCCAGAACCAGGAAGCCTTCTTGTCGAGGAGCCTATGCAGGGGTTCAGCAACAGTTGCCTTCTGGGGTAGGAAGATGTTATAAAAGTTAATGAGTCCCAGGAAGGCTTGGAGATCTGTCTTGTTCCTAGGTCTTGGGGCGTTTTTTATTGCAGCCAATTTTTTTTTCAGTAGGGTGAATTCCTTGTTTGTCAAGAAGGTAACCAAGAAATTCAACCCTCTCAGTGCATAGTTGGCACTTTTCCTTCTTGACCTTTAGGCCTGCATCTTTGGATTTTTGAAGGACCATTCTTAGGCGTTTTTCTAGTTGACTTCTTGTGGGGCGGCTATCAAGACATCATCGAAGTAAGGTACAACCCCTTTTATACCCTGCAGCAACCTCTCCATCAAACTTTGAAAAATGCCAGGTGCTACGCTCACTCCGAACTGGAGTCTGTTACATTTGAACGCACCTCTGTGTGTGACTATGGTTTGGGCTTCTGCGGTCTCTGCATCTACGGGTAGCTGCTGGTACGCTTGGGCTAAATCAAGCTTTGCGAATACCTTTCCGCCCCGAATGAGTGAAGAAGGTGTTGGACCACGGGCATGGGGTAGGCGCTCTGCTGTAGTGCGTGGTTCAGGGTGGCCTTGTAATCCCCAAAGATTCTCAAAGATCCGTCTGGTTTTATGGGGGTTACAATTGGGGTCTCCCATCGGGCATGGTCGATGGGTTCTAATACGCCCTGGGCTATTAACTTGTCCAATTGTTCGTCAATCTTTGGTTTAAGTGCAAAGGGCACTCGACGAGGCTTAAGGCGAATGGGTGCTACATCAGGGCAGAGATTAACGATATATGGGACCCCTTGTACTTGCCTAATTGCTCGGTGAAGACTTCTTGGAAGTCCCGGATGAGGGCCGCCTCCCAGTCATCGCTACGGTCTGGTTGATGCCTGCCAGCTTGATCCCTAGCGGTGCGAACCACTGCAAACCCAATAAACTGGGTCGGTCTTTGTCAACGACGGTGAGAGGTAGGGTTGTGGTGTGGTCTTTAAATGAGACTTGGACGTGACTGGAACCAGCGACTGGAATCCGATTTCCCTTGTAGTCCTTTAATATAAGTTTCTGAGTGCTGAGATCCTGGCGGCGGATGTCAGGGATCAGCTGCTTGAGGGTTTTCCAGGAGACCATCGATAGGGAAGACCCGGAGTCGACTTCCATAACACATGGTCGTTTTTCAATGGTGACCCTTACCCGGATTTTCCTCGCATCAAGGGATGAGGTGTGGCCAGTGGTGATGGTCTGGTGCACCTCTTCTCGTCTGGTAGAGGTGGCTAGTGCTCGATTTCTGTTGTGGGGGTTCCATTGGTTGCTTGGGCGGTCCCGGTCTAACGGTGGGGTGCCTGTTGTCTGCCGGAAACTATTCTCTCTTCTGTTTGGGCTGGATCCTTGCTGGCTCCTTCAGACTTTTGCAATGTGGCCCCTCTTCCCACAGGAACGACAAAGGGCGTCTAGGAACTTGCAGTCTGACCGCGGGTGGTTTCCCCTGCATCCAGCACATTGATACGGGGGCTTACAACCCCGCTGGCCTAGCTGATCGCACTCTGATCTGAGTCTATTGACTTCCTCTTCCTCACTTTCTGATGAGGATTCGAGGTCTTCATGGTGGGTGGTCGTTGTGTGTCTCTCTGAGGGAAGAGCAGCGTCGCTGGCGAGTTGGCGATTGGTTCCATTCGCCGGCGCATTCGGGCTGCTGACTTCCTGGTTGCTTCTGCTGCAGTAGCATCGGCTATGGCATCTGCGAGGGCGATGTCCCCCTTTGCCATAATCTTGCTTTGGGTGGTGAGGTCTCTTAAACCCAGAACGACCCGATCTCTCATGGCTTCTTCCAGATTTGCGAAACCACAGAGTCCACCCAAATTCCTGAGGTTCGCTATGAAGTCCCCAATGCTTTCGCTTCCTGTTGGTCCCTCTGGTAAAACTCGTGTCTCCTGATGAGGGTTGGCACCGCTGGGGCATAATGGGCCCTGAGGATGGGAGCAAGGGTATCCCAGTCCATTGTTTTGACTTCTGCCGGTTTGGCGAGTGCTTTTGCCATCTTGAAAATGGCGGGTCCGCAATGCGTTAGGAACACAGCTCGTTTCTTGCCAGGCGTAGCATCCTTCAGGTTATTGGTTTCCAGGAACATTTGAAACCTGTCCATGTACGAGTCCCAGTCTTCGTTGGCTGGATCAAATGGAGTGGGTGGTATGGTGCCGCTGGTCATCTTGCCGCTATCGGTGTGCCCTCAGCCACGTGCTCTGTTAGTGTTCTGCGAGTGCTCAGTCAGCTCTATCGTCTCCGCATCCCATCTTCGTCGCCAGTGTTAGATCTGGGAGAGTGGGCGCAAGAACGGAGATGAGGCATCGAATAGTGACTTCAACTCTTTATTAGTGACTTCAGAACAGAGCAAACTACGCAGGCAGCAGCAGCTCCTTTTATAGAGCTGGCTGCTGTCAAAACATCCAATGATTTGAGTTTGCCGCGCTTGGGGCGTCAATCGCGGCGACCGTTAACTAGCCAATCGGATTAGTCTAAAATGACCAATCACGATCGGCTATTCATGGACCAATCAAAAGTGCAGGATTACGAGCCTGCCGTGGAAGGAAAGCAATTAGAGTTTCAGGCTTACGAGCCTGCTAGTTCGGAACACATTGAATAAAAGAATGATGGCAAAACAGGCCATCTTTCAATTTCTTTCTTCTAGAGAAAATAATTTTAGGAGCAATATATCAATCAAAACTTGCAATGTTCTAAAATATAATGTTCAATCAACTTGTCTGATTAATGGAGATACCAAAATAGAGAGTAGGGACTTCTTCAAAATTTGTTCCGGTCACATTAATTGAATTTATTTGTTTGTATGAAAGAAAAATCTTATTGCACAAGCTAAAATGAGTTTAATATTATAACTTTTTACTCCTTTTTTCTTCCTGCCATTAAATCCAAACCAACCAGTCAACTAGAAATGATGCATAGAAATTGTGATATTATGTAGTCTTGTAGGAGTCTTGTTTAGGGGATTATTTAGACTGAGTTTGCCATGTTGATTTACTACTTTTTTCTTAATATTAAGAAACCAACTTAAATATTAATAGCTTAATTATATTCTTGTTAAAGCATTCAGTCACTTCTGATTCTTAATAATACTATGAATGTCATTTCACCAGGATTATAGTATTTGCCAGTAGCTGCTTCTGTGAATTATTCTAGGTTTATGATTGTGTCACCAGTGATAGTCTCAGGGTTGTCTTCTATCAGCTTCTTTGAATGACTGTGGATCAGTATTTCTCATCCTTAGCCATTTTAAGATATGTGGACTCCCAGAATTCCTTACTCAGTCATATTGATTTGAAATCCATGTGTCCTAAAGTTGTCAAGAAACACTCCAAGTAACAGAGTCTTTTCAATTTCCTGTTACCTTTACATTATGTGTCCAAAATGTTTAAGCTTTGACTTTATTGTTACTGCTTCCTGTTAGCAGTCTGTAATACACACACACACACACACACACACACACACAATTCTGAATGGGAGAAATGTCTGGGGTAGGAATGGAAATGTTTGCAAATAAATAAATTAAAAAACAACAACAAGAAAAGCCAGTTGCCCTTGGAAAAAGCACCTTAGGGACAACAATGACCTATATGATTGACAATCTCCATAGATACTAAGTAGAGCATGCTAGCAAGATGGCATTTTCTTTTTATTTCATAAAATGAGAGATCTCTAATCTCTCTTTGTCTCTTATCTGAGACAAAGATGTGCTTGTCTTGTTTGGAAAAAATGGAAAATCCTGCCCCCCCTCCCCAAGATGCTCATTGAGTTAAATAACAAACAAAATCAGGACTAATAAAAACAGATATTGCTATTCAGCAAGTTCCTGAGAAATCTGTAAATGTAAAATGTTTAATAAGAACAGAGAAATAGGTGGAAAAGTCATATGAAGGGTAAATACTGTATTGGTACAAATATGGTGGCTAGTATTTGTCCTTTTGGGAAAAGGAATGTTTATAAAAAGGAGTTAAATAGCTGTATTTAAAAATGTGCTTCTGTCATGGTTGGATGAAGTTGATGGGATCCTCAAACAAAAGGAGCTAAGAAGTTAAAAGTATGAAAGGCAATGCATTGTATTAAGTCATATGTGGATATTGTAGATATAACGAGTTAAATGGTGATGATAAATAAGTGATATTGGTGTAAACTATAGGTAGCAATATTTTTCCCCCCAGTAAAATTCTTACTCAATGCTTAACTTTATTTAGCTTACTATTTTTTACTCATTTTTGCAATTTGTGACATTTGGGTACAAATGTACAAGAAAGGTAGGTGTAGTTCTCCTCTCCTTTCCCCTCCCCTCCCCTCCCATCCTAAAGATTTGATTTTTAAGGAGTGGTTTTCTCAATAAAGCCTATTGATATTGGTTGATCTCATATGCCCTTGGACTTATTTTTTAATTATAAATATTATGGCCTAACTGACTGTAACAATATTGATTTTGAGTCTAGCAATTACTTTGGTAGGCACTTATTTAAACAAGAAATTAGTAAAACATTGCCCTTCAAGTCAAAGTTGTCAGCGATGACTGGCTACTGCTAAAGAACAAAAATATTTAATCTATGTACTTTAATAAATAACAAAATTATTTGCAATTTGGAATTATTGGCACCATGGTTTTTTTACCCTTTTGGCTATTGTGTATCTGCTTGTTTTGTTCTACATTAATTGTGTAAAATGTATTTTGATAGTTTTTGTAAACTGAAAGAAGGTTTTATATGATGGATAAATCATCTACCTTGATGGCTTCGAAAAGAGGTTGGATTATGCTACTAAAGTTTCCCAGCTTCATTTCCATTAATCAGGCTGATGATGTTATCCAGTCATTTCTGAGTCTTGGTGGTTCTATGGTCTGTCCACATTTTCCAATCTTGCACTACTTGTTTGAATTATTCTATGCTCGGCCTGGTGTCAATGTTGATGGTGTCCAGCGATTGTGTTATTTGGTGGTTTCCTTTTACTGATAACTTTTCCAAACATCCCTTTAAACATAAAGAGTGGCATTAGGAAGACAATCCAAGTCTTATCTGGTATCCTGCTAATGTTTATAATAAAAATGCATTATGGCATCAAGAGAACCAGTCTGGTATAGTTGTTAAGGCATCAGGCTAAAAACTGGAAACCATAAATTCTAGTCCCACATGAAGTCAGCTGGGTGACCTTGAATCAGCCACTCAATCTCAGCCCTAGGAAGGCAGCATTGGCAAGCCACTTCTGAAAAAAACAGTCAACATAAGAATTGTCAGGAGTCAATACTGACTCAAGGACACAAAATAAAATAATGGCAACAAGGGAGTGCAGCGGAGATTAGAACATCAGAGGTGCATTTAACACAGGAAAAGCTACATTTGGTTTCAGGGATGTTTTTTTCTTCTTCTTCTTCTTCTTTTTTTTTAAGGATTTGATGGATATAGCTCTTCCAGTATCCAAACTCTTTAAAAAATAAACAGATTCTTTATTGTCTGTATTGGTATTTGCGCTAACCTTTGAATTACCATCAAAAGCTTTTCATTTGGATTAAGGTGGGTCTGAAAGAAGCAATATTGTGGTTAGAAGAAAAAACTGGGGAACCATCTGACATTCCAAAATATGAATTAAACCAGGGATGGCTACTTTAGTTAAACTAGTTATCTGACATGTTTATTTATTTATTTATTATTATTATTTGCAATATATGTCTAGTTGTTTACTGATCCCACAAAGTAAAGGACCAGTCTTGGCTGTGCTTCTCTCAATGGTTTATTCACGCTGTAGACTATTATGAAAATAGGCTGTCTAAGAAATAAAATATATACTGAAGTAAAAATGCAACTACTTGCTTTGAATGTTTTATTTCACTGCTCTACCATATTCTTTCTTTCTCCTCAACTACCTGGCACGGCACATCATGTTAATTAGAAACTCTTTACTACTTTATTTGTTGCATTTTTCTGTGGAATGCAGTTCTCAGTGTCACATTCTTTTACCATTATATCCTTTCCTTTATTTATTACTAATTCACTCACATACACAAAGCAGAGATGTCTAATTATTTGCTCAGATTTAGGCAATACAAACACGGAAGCTTAATGGCAAAGTTCTTAAACTAAGATTTATACCATTAAAAATAGCTTTGGAGTTTAATAAGTCTTCTTACAAGTATTATGCATAGCATCTTTAATTTGTTTCTACTTCCTTTTGCTAACTTCTTTGTGAATGCCAGCTGGCCTAATTTATTAGCTGTTGTACAACTTGTAATTTGGACTGCTTCCAGAAACACTGATGAATAGGAAAGAAAAAATAACGTCACATGAATTAACAGAGCACAGTTTAAAAAGCAAAGTTTTCATCCTATTTGAACAAAGCAGATGGCCTGCTTTGGTCTTGCCCTTTCTGTTCAGAGGCATCTAATAATGGAGCCCTATGTGAACATTTGTTGAATTTATTTGTTAGAACATAGAATAATAGAGTTGGAAGGGACCTCAGAAGTTTTCTAGTCCAACCTCTGCTCCAGTAGGAGGCCCTATACCATTTCAGACCAAGGGTTGTCCTATCTGTTTTTGAAAGCCTCCATGGTTGGAGCACCCACAACTTATCAATTTAGAGAGGTGTTCTTTCCAGCATGACTGAGTATATGTATGTATGCTTTTGCATGGGTACATGTCTTCAAGTCATTCTTGACTCCTAGTGACTGTTTGGACAAGTCCCTGTAATTTTCTTAGTAAGATTCCAGAAATGGTTTGCCATTGCTTGTTTCCTAGATCTGTGACTGTATGACTAGCCAAAGTCACCCAGCTAGCTTCATACCTAAGGTGGAACTAGAACTCACAGTCTCCCAGTTTCTAGTCTGGTGCCTTAACTGTTTGTGATGACCCAGGGTGGGATACAAAACAAACGCAGTCACAGAAAACAGGCGAAGCCCCTTTTATTCCTTCACTTTGCTTCCAAGCTCCGAATATTCTTGACGGAAGCCAAAAAACTCCCACACAGTTACAAGAAAAAGGGAAAAAGCAACACAAACCAGGCAAGATACGGGCTGGAGGACGTCCACGGATAACACACACTGGGAAGGATGCCAAATTCAGAGAGGAATCATAAACTAGAGATATTTCCACCCATTCGCCCGTACACAGGTCTGTATTCTTATTCAGTTGTCACAGCTGCAGCCATGAAGAGGATCAAGGCCCTCTCCTCCCGAGTAGACCACATCTCTCCCTTCTCCCCTTCTCCCTGTGTGCCCTAGGATGGATAGGGGATGGGCCTGGGTCCTCCTCTGACTGCTCAGCCAGCCTCTGCCTTTCTCCAGCCTCCTCCACAACCTCCGGAGCCACACTTCCACTCCCTGTCGGCTGTTGCTCCTCTCCCTCAGAGTCAGTCTCCACCAGGGGCATGACACTGTTACACAAAACTGACACTCAGGATGGGGTTACAAATCTTCCACAGCTAACTTTCAATGGAAGTGAGAATGTATGAAAGGCAGGGCATCCAGATATCAGAGAAATCATATTCTATATGGTGGGCACAGTAACAGTGAAGACATGGGTCCTATACTGCAAGATACAAGGATGCAAATATGTCTTCATTCAGATCTGACTCACACCAAATAATTCTTTTGCCATCAATAAACATTTCGGGGATATCACCCCAATACAAACAGCATCCATTCATTCTTGAGGAAGGAGTAGAATTAGGAGGCAGAAGAAATAAATCCCCTTATTCTCAAACAAATAATGATGGCTAGTATATTTTTGGGGGTGGGACAAGGTTAAATCTTATATTTCTTGTAAGAAAATATAGCATCCAATTATGCAAGAAATATGGTAATTTTTATTTTAAAAATAAATACATAAATGATGTGTGTGTGTGTTGTGTGTGTGTGTATGCACACCCTTTAGTTTCAAATGCTGAACTTCTATTTTCAACCATTGAAACTTGTGATTGTGCTAAATATGGGGGATTTACAAAAGGTCTCCAAAGTTCTGGCTGTTGCAGTTTTCCTACAGTCAAATGAATGTGATGTAGGCACTTGGTATCCAGCTTTCAGTTATGATGTTGCAGTTAGCCAATCACATGATTGTGACATTCAACTTTCCTAGCCAACTTCCCACAAGCAAAGTCAATGGGGAAGCCCATAGGAAGTTGGGAGTCATGACTCTGTGAGGTCCTTTGTTGATGATCTGCGTGCTCACAACCAGGACTGCTAGAATTACCATTCCTAAGTGATGCAATAATGTGACATTGTGCTTTACAACTGCATCACCTACCAAGTCCAGTCACAATTGCTGTTGGAACTCAAGAATAGAATCAGATAAACAGATAATCAGAGTTGGAAGGGATCTTGTAGATCATCTAGTCCAACCCTCCACCCAAGCAGGACAACCTACACCATTTCTGACAAATGGCAGTCCAGTCTATTCTTGAAAGTCTCAAGTGATGACGCTCCTACAACTTCCGAGGGCAAGCTGTTCCATTGGTTGATTGTTCTCACTGTCAGAAAGTTTCTCTGTGATGACCTGGAGTGTAACACAAATGTAACAAAATATAAATAAATGTCCTTTAATGTCTCCAACCTGGCCCCACTGTTCAATAATTCTCAGTTGGAGATAAAACTTACTCAAAAATAGTCTTTAAAAGAAAGCAATACAGTCCGAACTTAATGAGTAGATAGAGATGAAATAAAAAACCCAAAACAAACTACAATGAAGGAAATTCCACAACAGACCAGGATAAGTAATTACCAACTTCAAGGAGATAACAAGTCACAGTCTGTTGGAAGGACGCCAACCAAGATAACTTCAGCCCAAAATAAAACATGCTTTGCTTCTGGCAACACTGTGTTGTAACCGTCTCTCTTAAATACTAATCTCCCCAGCTGCAACTAATAAAGGGGATCATGGCCACTTCCTCTCTCATAAGCCAAGTTGTTTCCTTCTCTGTTCCTCCCTGTATGTCCTAGGATGAAGAGGAGATGGCCCTGGTTCTTCCTCTGACAGCCCAGCCAGCCTCTGCCATTCCCCAGCCTCCTCCACAACCTCCGGAGCCACACATCCACTCCCTGTCAGCTGTTCCTCCTCTCCATCAGAGTCCGACTCTACCAAGGGCATGACATTCTCCTTATTTCCAGGTTAAATCTCTCCTTGTTCAGTTTCCATCCATTATTCCTTGTCTGGCCTACAGGTGCTTTAGAAAATAGCTTGACCCCTTCTTCCTCTCTGTGACAGCCCCTCAAATATTGGAAGACTGCTATCATGTCTCCCTGGTCCTTCTTTTCACTAGACTAGACATGCCCAGTTCCTGTAACCATTCTTCATATGTTTTAATCTCCAGTCCCTTAATCATCCTGGTTGCTCTTCTCTGTACTTTTTCTAGAGTCTCAACATCTTTTTTATCATGTGATGACCAAAACTGGATGAAGTACTCTAGGGCCTTACCAGCAGAAGAATCCCTTTTCCCCCTCCAACAATATAATAAGTTTCATTTTAAAAAAAGCTTGAAGATCAAAATGAAATCTATGCAGCCAGAGCATAAAGTAGAAAAACAAAAGACTCTTTTGCAGAAGAGAATGCTTTACAAAACTGCAGTGCAAAGCAATTTTCCTCATCTTCAATGTTTCTTTCAAATTCTCTTTCCCTTTTCCTCACAAATTCTACTTTTACCCCATCAGATATTTTTTGGTCTTCCCATCTTTCTTTGAAATCACCTGCCTTAAGATTTTTACTTTCCTTTGTTTTGATTAGAATATTTCTGATTCATCTCTAATCACTTCTTGACTGTGCTGGATTCTGACATTACATTAGGCGCTTCAGCTGAAGCTCAGTTTACTGAGGGCAATGCTGGTGTGAATTATATATATATATTATTTATTTTATTTTATTTATTTGATTTGTCAATCGCTTACAAGATACAGGTATAAGAATAAACATAGTTTTGAATACATGAGATGGATACTTATAAGAAAAATAAAAAGAAACAATAGAACAGGGACGGTAGGCACCATTGAGGTGCATATGCATGCCCCCTACAGGCCTCTTAGGAAGGGGTGAGGTCAATAGTAGACAGTCTAAGATTAAAGTTTTTGGAGTTTGGGGAAGAAACCACAGAGTCAGGTAGAGTATTCCAGACATTGACCACTCTGTTGCTGAAGTCGTATTTCCTGCAATCAAGTTTGGTGCGGTTAACCTTGAGTTTGTATCTATTGTGTGCTCTTGTATTGTTATAATTGAAGCTGAAGTATTCATTTGCAGGAAGGACATTACAATGTATGATTTTATATACTATATTTAGATTGGACCGAAGCCAACGTTCTAGGTTTTCTAGGTCTAGAGTTTCAAGTCTGGTGGCATAAGGTATTCTGCAACGAATAGAGGAGTGGAAAACTCTTCTTGTGAAATATTTCTGGACTTTCTCTACTGTGTTAATATCAGATACATGATGTTAGGGATATACACCCTAGCAGAACCTGCACGGCAGTCAGGCAGGCAGGCAAATATGTGAGACAAACGTTTTTGTAGCTTACACTCAGTAAAACAGATACAATGTGCTAGTTAAATAGTTTATTCCAGTAATAGTTTTAGCATAGTCAAACAGTCCATATATCATTCACTAGTTCAGTCCGTTCGGGGATTATTCAGTTGCAAAGTCCAGTGTCGAAAAAGAGGTCAGTAAACTTACAAATATCAGTCCAGTAATATATCTTCTCGCAGTAGAGATATAAAGAAGTCAAACCTCCTTTCTTCCTTCGCAACAGGGAACACGCAGTTAGCAAACCATCAATCCAGTATAGTCAGCAAGCAATCCAGTAAGCCAGCAATCAATCCAGTTCTCTTGCTCCCTCTTATGGCGATTTACAGCCGCACCCAAAATTACATGCTTTGCAGTTAAAGTGACACACACTTAAACTCACTATTATAGTCTATATATATATTATTTTACCCAAACTACGTTAGGTAACCTATGTTATTCCTAACACATGATATGGATTCCAGACTGATGAGCTGTATTCAAGTATAGGTCTAGCAAATATTTTGTATGCTCTAGTTAGTAGTATGATATTACCAGAGAAGAAGCTATGTAGGATTAGATTAACAACTCTTAATTCCTTTTTGGCTATGGAGTTACAGTGGGCTCTAGCACTTAGGTAATTAGAGATGAGTCCTCCAAGGTCCTTGACAGAGTTTGGATCCTCAACAAGGTCTTGACTATTTAGCTTGTATTTTATTTTCTGATTATTTTTTTTCCAATATGTAAGACAGAGCATTTATTTGTTGAGGTTTGAAGTTGCCATTTGATTGACCATTCTGATACATAGTCTAGGTCTTTTTGGAGGGTAGTAGTATTGTCTGTGGTGTTGAATAGGTTTACATCATCAGCGAAGAGAATGCAGTTGCTTTTAATATGATCACAGAGGTCATTTATGTAGAGTATGAAGAGAGTTAGTCCTAAAACACTGCCTTGGGGGACACCACTGTTGACAGGTACAGAATTTGATAAGATGCTCCCAATTTTGACCATTTGTTGTCTGTTTGACAGCAATGCTTCTATCCAGTTATGTAGGTGTCCAGAGATACCATAAGATTTTAGTTTTAGGAGTAGTTTATCGTGTACCACTGAATCAAAGGCTTTACAGAAGTCTATGTAGATTGGGTCTATTGCTTTGCCCTGATCGAGTTGTGTAGTCCATATGTTTTTGTAGTGTTAGGTATAACATTGATACCAAATATGGTTTGGGTGAATAAATATATAAAACTTAGATATCATGGTTTAAGTGCTTATCACTTTAAGCACAATGCTGCAGGCAATTAGCCGATTAAGGGTGCAGTTAGAAGTTACAATATAAGGAAGCATTAGAAGCTGGAAAGCTTACTGCGACTAATTGTGTCTTACTGTGACTAACTGTGATTACTGACTGTGAGTGCCTGTGACTGAACTGTTCTTGTTTGCTACTGTTTGATGATTTACTGCATAATTCTACTGTTCTACTGTTTGAACGTCTTGCTGAATATCCAGCGTTTGTTCCTCTGGAGAGAGGCACCGGAGGAGGAGAAGATATCTTTATCGGCTGATAAAGATATTGCAAGACTCTTAACTTGGACTATACTAGTGAGTCTTATTGGATGGAAATACTGTGAATGACTTAATGGACTGAATGACAATGCTTTAAACTCTAAATGGATTAAAAACTATTTAAACTACAAACAGTGTTTGTGTTCAGTGTGTGTATACTCTGGGGCCCTTCCACTCTCGTTTGGCTGCCTGGTTTGACTACTGCTGCAATACTCTGCTAGGGGTTAATCCACAAAACACTAACATTGGTTATGGGCCCAGCAGCATAGTCTAACTAACCAGGATATAGCAGAGAGAGTTGGTGTGAGTTGCACATTACTGTAAAAACAAACTGTTTTAATTAGTTTAAAATAGTCAAAATATCTGAAGAGTAATGGCACAAGTAAATTTGTCACAACTGTCCATGATATCCAGGCTGGATGGAACAAACTATGTTTCATGGTCAATGAAATGTAGTTTACTTCTACGCAGAGAAGGTTTGTGGGACATTATAGCAAACCCACCAGATGTGAGTAGCTGGGATCCTGCTAATGATGATGATAACGAAAAGTTACAAGACTTTAAACTAAAGAATGAGCAGGCTTTATGCATCATAGGACTGACTCTCTGTGATCAGCAGCTTGTCCATATTCGTGGAGAAGAAAATGCTGCAAACTGCTGGGAGAACCTCAGGAATATTTATGTTCGGGACAGTGTAGGAGCACATATAAATCTTACACGGAAGCTTTTTGAACGCATCTTCAGAGGAATGGAGATATGTTAGTTCATTTAAACTGTATGAAGAGCATTTTTCAAGAATTGCAAGAAAAAGAGCTTATATTTAATGAACTGCAACAAGTCTACATAATATTATCTTCATTAGATCAAAGCTATGATGACTATGTGACTTCGTTGGAAGTATTGCCAAAAGAAAGCCTCTCATTAACCGAGATTACAGGCAGGCTACTAGAAGAAGCCAGAAGAAGGCGTGAGCGTGACGAGCTGAGAGAAGATAAGAAAGAAGAGAAATTATCTTCAAAGCTTGAAAGAAACCAGCAAAGCAAATTACAGCACCCGGAAGAAGAGAATTTATCTTCGACGGCATACACAATTAAAAAGTGTTTTAATTGTGGAGGCAGAGGACATTTGGCAAGTTTCTGTAAAAGAGAAAAAGCCAGAATGTAAAAAGCCAAAGAAAGCATTTGAACTAGCCACGTTTAGCAACTCTGATGTGAAGAATGATCTATGGGTGGTTGACAGTGGCGCATCCCACTGCATCACAAGAGATAAGACAAAATTTATAAAAATGTCTAAAAGCTCTCAACATATATCTCTTGCAAACGGCTGGAATCTTAAAGCGAAAGGTGAAGGTTTTGCACATTGTCCGTGCATAAACCAGGATATAAAAATGTTGTATGTACCGCAACTAAAGTTTAATTTGCTTTCAGTAAGGGTATTAGATAAATTAGGTTATGTAATTACTTTTAAAGATAATAATTGCATAATTGAAAAAGATAACAAAAGGGTAACTGCAGCTTTAAATGGAACATTATATGTCTTAGATAATAGTAAGAAAGGGGAGGCACAGACTGTATTTAATAATATAAAACCTCATAATGAATGTATCCATTTATTGCATAGGCGTTTGGGGCATGTAAATTTTAAAATACTAAAGCGTACAGTTGAGTTATCTGAAGGAATAAGGTTAAAACCTTGTGATAAATATTTGCGTTGTAATGTTTGCTGTGAAGATAAGAGCAAGGTATTGCCTGCAAATAGGCTAAATGGTTTCAAAACAAAAGAACCTTTAGAAGTAGTATTTGCAGACATAATAGGTCCAAAGAAACCCAGTATGGGGGTGCTAGATATATACTGAGCATTATGGACCATTATTCTAGATATGGGTTTTGCTATTTAATGAAAAGCAAAACTGAAACATATCAACATTTTTCAATTGGCTTAGGTTTGCTGAAAGAAAGTCTAAACGGCAACTGATAACCCTGGTGACAGATAATGGTGCGGAATTTATTAATAACAAATTCCAGAACAGACTTAAGGTAGCTGGAATAGAGCATAAGAAGTCTGCTCCATACAGGCCAGAACATAACGCTTTTATTGAAAGAAGAGGCCAAACACTACAGGCAATGGTTAGAACAATGTTAAATGATTCTGGGTTACCTGATTCTTTGTGGGGAGGCTACAATGTGTGCTAATAACATATTGAACAACGTTGTTAATACAACAACAGGTGAAATACCATTTACCAGGTGGCATGGCAGGAAACCTGACCTAAGTTACCTGCACACATTTGGTGCACCAGCATGGGTGCATATTCCTGCACAACTCAGAAAAAAAGGGGAACATAGAGCTAAAAGATTTTTCTTCATTGGTTATCAGGCAAACCATAGGGCATATAGATTTTGGGAGAAAGGCACATCTAAAGTGTTATGTAGTGCTAGTGCCCAATTTCTAGAACATGAAGGATGGGAGAAATTAGAACAGGATGCCAATAAAGATGTAATTATTGAATCCTATAGAAATCCCATTAGTTATCCCTGTAGCTTTAAAAATAAAGTAAAGAGTCAAATACAGGATGAAATAGTGCCCATAAAGGAAGAAACAGATTCAATAGCTGAACAGGATGAGGAAGATGAACAGGTAGTAGTTCAACAAAGTCCTCCTGTAAGCCCTGTAATTCCCAGAAGAACTACACGTGTATCTAGACCGCCTGATAGGTACAAGGCTAACACAGTGTGCCAGATTAATCAAGTTCCTAATTCTGTAGAAGAAATTAAAAAGTATCCTACTAAGGAAAAAGAAAGTTGGTATGCAGCAATGAATAAGGAACTGAATTCATTAAGAGATATGAAAGTGTATGAAAATGCCAAATTACCTGTAGGTAAGAAATCCATTGGCTGCAAATGGATATTTAAGGTAAAAACAGATAAAGATGGTAATTTAATCCATAAGGCAAGGTTAGTAGCCCAAGGTTTTAGGCAGAATGCTAATGACTACGATGAGGTGTTTGCACCTAGTCTTAAGGCAGCAACCTTGAGGGCAGCTTTAGTGTGGGCAGCTAGTAAAAACTATATAGTTAACCATCTAGATGTGGAAACTGCTTACTTGCATGCCCCATTAAAACATACTATTTATATGAAAAAACCTGTTGGTATTAAAAATGAAAATAAGGATAATAATGATTGTTGGTTGTTAAAGAAAAGCCTCTATGGTCTTAAACAATCAGGCTATGAATGGAACCAGTATATTGTAAAGGAACTAAACAATATAGGATTTAAAGCTGGTTTAGCCGATCCATGTCTGTTTAAGAGGGAGACAAATGGGAAAGTATCATTATTATTACTATTCACAGATGACATTGCATTGATAACTGAAACTAATGATGAAGCAAATAAAATAATAACATCATTAGGAAAGAGAATAAAGATCAAGCAATTAGGGAGATAAAGAAATATCTCGGTTTGAATATAAAGAAAACACGGAAAGGTTTTAAGATATCTCAGGAAGATAAGATAAACAAATTGCTAAAAGATTACAAGATGGAGCTTTGTAAGCCAGCTAAGACTCCAATGAGTCAGGAGTTTAGCAACACTGATGAACAAAGCCCGGAGTTTGATAAGGTGATTTATCAATCTTTAATAGGTAGTTTGTCTTATATTAGCAATTGGTCTAGACCAGATATTTCGTACTGCGTGAATCAGTTGGCTAGATTCAATTCTGCACCGTGTGAAAGACACTGGATTGCAGCTAAGAGGATATTAAGATATCTTAAAAAGACAATGAATTATTCATTGTATTTAGAACCAAAGGGTGATTTAATTCTGAGTGCTTATGCAGATGCTAGCTTTGCATCAGAAAGAGACACTAGAAAGTCGACTTCAGGAACAGCCATAATGCTGGGTAAGACATTAATAGGCTGGAAGTCAATAAGACAACAGCATATAAGTTTGTCTACTATGGAGGCAGAATTCTCCTGTTTATCTCTGTTATGTACAGAATTAATAATGTATAAACAAATGTTAATTGATATAGGTATAACTGTGGATTATCCTATAATTATACATGAAGATAATCAGGCAGCAATTCAAATGGCCACAAATATTGGAGTAAAAACAAGGAGCAAGCATACAGATCTAAGATACCTAAACGTGAGACAATCTGTAAGAAGTAAGATGATTCAGCTAGAGTACTGTATGTCGGAGGACAATTTAGCCGATAATTTTACTAAAGCCCAAGGTGCCAGTAAGCACCAGGAGAGTTGTGAAAAATATGGGGTTAGATTGTAAGGTATTATATATTTATTTCACCCAAAAGGGGAGTATGTTAGGTATAACATTGATACCAAATATGGTTTGGGTGAATAAATATATAAAACTTAGATATCATGGTTTAAGTGCTTATCACTTTAAGCACAATGCTGCAGGCAATTAGCCGATTAAGGGTGCGGTTAGAAGTTACAATATAAGGAAGCATTAGAAGCTGGAAAGCTTACTGCGACTAATTGTGTCTTACTGTGACTAACTGTGATTACTGACTGTGAGTGCCTGTGACTGAACTGTTCTTGTTTGCTACTGTTTGATGATTTACTGCGTAATTCTACTGTTCTACTGTTTGAACGTCTTGCTGAATATCCAGCGTTTGTTCCTCTGGAGAGAGGCACCGGAGGAGGAGAAGATATCTTTATCGGCTGATAAAGATATTGCAAGGACTCTTAACTTGGACTATACTAGTGAGTCTTATTGGATGGAAATACTGTGAATGACTTAATGGACTGAATGACAATGCTTTAAACTCTAAATGGATTAAAAACTATTTAAACTACAAACAGTGTTTGTGTTCAGTGTGTGTATACTCTGGGGCCCTTCCACTCTCGTTTGGCTGCCTGGTTTGACTACTGCTGCAATACTCTGCTAGGGGTTAATCCACAAAACACTAACAAGTTGCAGATTACAAGATAGTGTTTTTCTGAAACCAAATTGTTTATTAGAGAGTAGGTTGTTTGTCTTTAAGTGGAGGATAATGGATTGGTTAATAATTGATCCCTGCATTTATATATAGTATTTCTTATTTTCAAATTCGGACTTTAATTTCTTTGCTGAGTAGAGTTGATCCTCATGATCATTTTGCCCTAGCACAAGTAGGTGCTATTGACCATTTTTAAGGGCAGAAATACACTATTAGTATACTTTTTTCTGTGTGCCTTCAGGTCAGTTTCCTCTTGGTGACTGCCTAGACAAACACCTGCAGTTTTATTTGCAAGGTTTTTCAAAAATGCTGTGCCATTGCTTCTTTCCTAGAGCTGAAAGACAGTGACTGGCCTAAGCCACCCCCCTTGTGCCCAAGGTGGGATTAGAACACATCTATCCTGTGGCCTCAACATTAAAAGCAGTGATAATTTTTACATGCTGCCTGCTCACCTGCTTCTCTTCACTTCATCACAGATCTCCATTCTATTTGGCTGATGTGTGCTGAAAAGGGCCCGCATATACTTTTGTCAGAAGGACAGAAAACAGCAACACACTGCATACCTTTGCATCCTATAATGCTGTTTTTAATCACTGTTTTTAATCACTGTGATCTCCCTTGCCTACTATTGTGCATGCTGTGGCAGTAATACCCCTTTTTCTCTGGTCATACAGACGGAAGAGTTAAACATTTGACATTTTTTTTAAACATTCACAACTTTTTCACTGTAAAATAATGGTCTTTTCTTGTCTTAACCAATTCAAAAAGGAAAAAAAGCAGGCTATGGTAAAAGGGTCCAGACAGAGTACTAGTGTCCAAAGCACAGGAAGACGTTGACATCTAGGAATGTATTTCTTAACCTGGTTTCATTTCCAACCAGTTTTCTCATGGGTGATGTGCAGCTTAAGACAGTAGTATGTCTGTATATCTTAGTCTTCCCTCTAGCCATAGAGAAATTTTCTATTGCTGTGAGAGAGTCACAATAAACTACATTTAGAGTGCTTACAAAGCAGTCAAATGCATTAATTTAATCATGAATTATTTGCACTCCTACAATAATGGCTGGCTATGATGTCACTTAAGTAACCGATTAAGCAGTCAGCATCATGCCAAAGGGCTTGCAATTCGATGTATAGAAGGAAAAATTGGCTTGTTTTTGTGACAGCTCAGAAATATTCCATTAGTATTTAAGCATAATTTTGGTCCACATGAGACATGTACTTCTGTGTGTGTTTGTACCTCCTATTCCTGCTTGTTTTACACAGCACATTAGATTGCTCAATGAGCTGTTGATTTGGCATCATAATGCTATGATGTAGCTCAAAGTAGAAGAAGCTCTGCTTTGTGTGTGTATCAGAGGTGGTATTTAGCAGGTTCTGACTAGTTCTGGAGAACTGACAGCTGAAATTTTGAGTAGTTTGGAGAACTGGCAAATACCACCTCTGACTGGCTTCACCCCCATCTATTCTCTGCCTCCCAAGTCCCAGTTGATCGGCTGGGTCTTCTTTTGTTACCCTGCACAGGAGGATGGAGCTGGAAAACAGTTTAGTGGGGTGGGGAGGGAATGAGATTTTGCAGTAACGTTCCTCCAGGAGTGGGGAGGGAATGGAGATTTTGCAGTACCCTTCCCCTGCCACACCCACCAAGCCACGCCCACCGAGCCATACCACACCCACCAAGCCATGCTCACAGAACCGGTAGTAAAAAAAATTTGAATCCCACCACTGGTGTGTATGTATACACACACACACACACACACACACACACAAACACACACACACACACACACACACACAAACCCTCTGACCTGTTACAACAAAGAAGCTGAATTTATTATAAAGATAATTTATTATGCAACCTGATTGCTGCTTCTGCTGTTTATCCTCCTTTGACTTGTTTAGTCATTTATTCAGCAAACTGCCATTTCATTTATTTAATGTGTCATTTCTAGAAAGAATAGCACTTAAAATGCTTTCCAAAGTACACTGCAAACTTTCCTGTTGTCTAAATTTCAGCCAAAGTTCTGGGACCATCTTCATCTGATAGACAACACCTGTTTTTGTTCTGACCAAGGCTTCCTGAGACCATAATTAAGCACACGCTTAGTCCAAACAACTCTTGTTTTATTTCAATGCTGGGAATTATGTCCATTCCTAGCCCGTAATGAGTCCCAAACAGTCCCTCGAGATAAGTACCCACCTTTCTCTCCTTTGAATTGCAGCCAACAACTAAAGTGCCAAATTAACTATTAAAAAACTAACTGAAGTACAAAGTCCACACAGAGCTTCAAGGTTTAATCTGAACAGAGTGAACAACTTTGCTTCCTGCAAAGGTTTCTCTACCTTTGCACTTCCTTTATACCTTAGGGGAGGGGCAATCACCTCCAAGCCTTACTCTCAAGTCACCCCTTTTGTCTTAGCTGCTCTTTCTTATAGCATTTCTACACACACATGCACTGGGAACAGGCTCCCTTATTCCTCTGCCTCACTGCTGCCAGACTCTGGAGGATCCAGAGTCAGCACATAACTCCCAGATGGTCCTCGCCTCATCTCTGCATCAGACGCAGGACCCTTGTCCACGTCCTCCCCAGACTCCCAGACTGGTCCCCATTCTTCCCCACTGTCCAATTCTGCTGCCATCTGCACAGGCTGCCGGTGAGCCACAACAGTTTTGAAGCAGTAACTGGAAAGGCCAACCATGACAAACAGTTCATTTAGTTTCATAATTCCAACCTTAGAACATTTCAATACCCAATTGAGATTTCTAATGAAGATGAAATGCAGTCTGCTCCTTCAAGAGATAAATATTTCCGACATGTGAAGTAGAAAGATACTTGGGAATGCACTTTTGCACTATATGGAGGTATATTTACCAGCTCCCCACTCTTTTGGGGAGAAGCAAAATTCCATAAATTGTGATGATAGTCGAAACAAGTCCTCCAGGAGTTATGTGTGAGGGAAGAGAATTACATTATTAAACTTACAACTAGAAGGCTAAAGTTGGCTTTAACCCAACTCTGTGACATTTTTCTACAGAATTTTTTCTACAAAAAGAGAAAACTTCAGCCAGGGTCTGGCCTTACTCTAAGTTCAGTTTTTGCCCAGAGTTTTGTTGTTTTACCTGAATGCCAACCCTTTAGTTTGTTAATTTGTTCTTTGTATATAAGCTGCTAACGTTCACTTGGATTGTGATGGGAAACAAATGAAAAAATAAATACATTTGGTAAAGATTTGGAGATATCAATATGCCCATCTTTATGAGCAGCCTTTGGATGTTTTTGTCTTCTAAATTGTTTACAAAAATAGTATATATAGTCCTTTGATTAGCAGTCACAACTGGGACTTGCAACTTGGTCATTAAGCAAAACTTTCTTTCACTTTCCTTGCTTTACTGATCTTTGAAGATCATAAACACAAGGATTGGTCATAAAATTACTTTCTCATCACTGTTGTAACTACAAAAGGTCATTGTAGGAAACAGTTGCTTAACAAGAACTACCTTTATTTAAAATGCATAGGGTTGGGATAAATAAACTAACATTAATATGCAATCATCCCTATGCAGGATACAGGATATTTTGTATTATGTGTACAATGTTGAATGTTGTGGACTTGGTCACACATTACCATATCCTTTAAGAACATTATGTTACATGTTATCTTTTTCTTGACATTCATAAGATAGGAAATAGTCCCTTAGAAAATATTAAATATGACTTGCCGAATTGGGTGTGTATGTTATATGCAGGCAAAGCATTTTAACTGCTTATTTATATCCCATATATATTTCAAAAGTGAAATATGCCAAGTGAAACTGACAATGCAATGTGAGAGACTTTTCTGCCTTCTTCACAGAGGTAGATTTGAAGCTGTACAGATGCAGATAGATAACTCAACAAGACGTCCATAACAAATTACATTTATTTACATTTATTTACATCAGGTATCCTCAAAACTCACATTTGTGATGAAGTTCTTCTTTAATGACCAATCCTTTGTATATCTGCCTTGTAGTAAAAGATGGTTATCTCTAACCCATCTTGTAGCAATAGAAAGAAGCTGCCATGAGTTAGACAGTTCAGACAAAGAATGAGGAAAACTCCCCCAACCCATCGAGGGTCAAACTAGTGACCAATCAGGATTACAGAAGTGGCCACATGGCCACATCTACATTTCCCAGGATACCTTTAACTACATTTACCATGATTCATTCCCTTAAGGTACAGCTCATAATTCCTAAGTAACTATCCAATTCCCATAGACTGGCTGGGACAGCATACTGCCCGCCTGGAATTGTAAATTCCACTATTAAGAGAAGAGAGAGAAAAAATTAACTATAAACTAAGATAACCAGTAAACAGTAATACTAACTGAATAGTGTATAACTATATAACTAAGATAAACAGTTAGCTATATAACTAAGAAAAACAGTAAGCATTAATAAAGCATCAAACAAAGCAAAGCATACAAAGCTTGAGGTTCAATCTTCAAGTTCGGACTCTTGGTGAAAGTCTGCTGGTCACCTCTGGCAGCCTTTTAGGGTGTACAGGTACTCTTGGTGGCAAAGGTGAAAGTCTGCTGGTCACCTCTGGTGTCCTTTTAGGGTGTACAGGTACTCTTGGTGGCAAAGGTGAAAGTCTGCTGGTCGCTTCTGGTGGCCTTTTAGGGTTGGAATGGTACTCTTGCTTCCACGGTGTCATAGGGCGTCTTAATGGACGTCTGGTGGTTGTTGGCGGCCGTTTAGGGTGTCCTAGCAAAAGTGTACTGATTGCCAGCGGCCTTTTGGGCTGGAACGTCATTCTTGCTTTCGATGGTGCTAAAGGGCATCGGAAGGCTGTTGGAATGGATGGTGCTAAGGCATTTGCCTGGTTTGGAGCCTGCATCTGATCATCACTTACAATTCCTACGATCCCCCATCCTAGTGGAGATTTGATGGCCACTGAGCCATCTACAGGACCGCTGACTGACTTGGAGAAGAGAAAGGCATGTGGGGCATTATTTCCCAGCAAGAGTAGGATCTCAGCCTCCAGATCTAGAGTGGGAAAGTGATGAACCAGGTGCTATAGGTGAGGCATGCTACTTATGACCTCAGGTGTTACGATCTGACTGCGGTCGTTCGGCATCCCATTGCATTCAAATACGGGCAGTAGTGGGAACCATGAACTTCCATCCAATGACTCTATGCAGAGTCCAGTAGCTCTCTATCCCGTTGTGCTTCTTGGTCCATGGCAAATTGATACAGTGAAGTGAAATTCATTCTGTTGCACCTCAAAGACGTCAAAGAATGCAGGTCTGACCAGGGTGCAGATGCTTTGAATGTCTATCTGCACATACATTTTAATGGCATCTTCAGGGCATCCTTCAGAGTACACTTTGGCTAAACATATGGGAAGACACAAACGAGGGTGTGGTGAGTCAGCGCACAGTGCTGTGCAGTTGACGATCAGCCTTGGTTGTGGTTGCAGTTTGGCAGTCTGTCGAGGAGCCCTGCATGCTCCTGTGTTACGCTGAGGCTCCTTGTCTGAAGAAGGGTTACGAGATACCTGTAATGGCAGCTCGGCATCTGGATGTACCGTGGTCGCGTGTTGGACACTATTGCATAAGTCGTATTGCACCTTGGCTATGCAGTACTTGGACGGATGTTTGGATTCACAACACTTGTAGCAGTATTGGTACTCCCTTAGTAACTCTTTTTGTTGGGTCAGTGATTTCGCTACAAACCCAGTGCAGCTGTTCAGCAAGTGACGAGTGTTGTGCATAAGACAAAACTGTATTCTCCTTGTGTTCGGAGATCTAAATTGGGTTGTATCTGATGAGTTCTCTCCCCAACTGTGTGTGGATGAGGAATCGATATCGGTATTATGGACAACCATGTTGATAGGAATTTTAGGAAAACTGTTGAGGCTATCCAAGAGTGTTGCTTATACATCCTCAGAAGTGCCATACAGTTCGTCAAGCCTTTTCCATGATAACCGTAGGGCAGCAACCTGGTCATTTAAGTGGGATGCCAAAAGTGCCCTCGGTATGTCGGCAGACTGTGGCCCTAGCCATGCTATCAAGTGTCCGATTATTTCATCAGGGTTCAGGCATGTCACCTGAACAGTTGTCAATTTTTTCCATACTAGATACTCGCCACCTGGCTTGTCAGAGAATCTGCGAACTCCGTTGGCGTGCAAATTTAGCTTTCCACTCTGTACAGCCAAGTTTCTCCAGTAATCTTCAGCATTTGCTGAGTTGTGGGGAGGTATTGACATAGAGGGTTCTCCCCCTGGATTCTTGTAGGGTGGGTTCAAGTTGTAAGTCAACGACGGGTTAGTCTTCCTCCCAGTACTTACGGAGGATGTAATTCTCCCATACTGGGGATGATGGTCAAGTGTCATGCTGCTGTGTAGGCTGGGTGCAGTTACCTTGTGGTGCCTGGGAGCCTGATTGGTATTGAGGTTGTGGCAGGAATGCTGCTGCCTGTGGACTGAGTGTGGCAGTTGTCATTGATGGCATGTCAACTCATCGAGAATTCATTGTAGGCACTGGTGGGCTACGTTGCTTGGCCAGCAGGGCGTGAGACATTGCAGTAGGGTTGCTGGTGCTGGGAAGAGAATCTCAGACCTTAGTATGTACAACATCAGTTGGGGAAGGTTTGCTGTTGGTGGGAAGTGAATCTCGTACTTTAGGTCATACAACATCAGTTGTGTAACTGATGTGTAGAGTCTGTGGTTGAGATTCATCCCTGTGCTTCCCTGGTTGTGGGAGACTGCTAGGCAACTGAGGCGGTTCCATATGCTCATTTTGTAGCGAGTGCTGCTCGTCCACATAGGCCTTGGCCCGTGTATCTGGGCTCTCTTCTCCCAACTCTTCGAGGTTGAATTGGAGGGAGGTGTTGTTGGCCATCTTCCATCATGCTGCAGCATGTGCTGTCTTTGTTGCGGTGTCTCTTTGACATTTGGCCAATTCCAATTTGGCCCACACTTTGGCCATTTCCACCTGTTGTCTGGCCTGGGCTTTGGCTATCTCAGCCTGTTCAGCTGCTATTTCAGCCTGTTGAGCCGCTATTGCTGCCTTCTGCCATGTTATCTCCTGTGTAGCGCATAGCTCTGCATCTGCTATTGCAGCTTCTACTTCAGCTTCTGCAGTCTGTTCAGCGTAACTTGCTGCTTTGGAGGCCTTAGGTGCACTGCTACAATGGGAGGATGCTCTGGAAGGATGGTAAGAGCTGGCAGCAGAGAATTGGTGCGAGACACTGGAACCTGCCTGCGATCTAGCTGATTTGGGATGGAGGGAGGAGGCTTTCTTAGAATGGTGGGAAGAAGCTGCTTGTGATTGAAGACCTATGTTGGATGTGGACTTCTCCCTCGGTATTTGCTCCTCCTGTAGGGCAACGAGGAGCACAGCCTGGAGGGAGTTTCTTCTGCCCCGAACGCTGTCTTCACGTTCTTTGTTCGCTTCCTCGAAGGAATGAATGTGTTCCTGGAACTCTGGGTCTTCCAGGTTCGACTGTATGTATTTAAGCTTATTTTCAATGTCTCTCCACCTTGCGAGGTGCTCCTCTAACTCCTTCTGCATCAGGAAGAGGCTCTCGAGGGGCAACTTGCTTTTGGGGGTGTCACAGATCTTGACCAGCTCCATCCATGAGCCCCAGGGTCCTGGGATATACTGAAGGCTCGGAGTGGAGCCGTTTTTGCGAAAGCAGGAAAATAGGGAGGGAGCTTGAGGAATAGATGATAGGCAGGAAAATCCCCTCTCCCCATTTTCCTCCCATTTGCCAAAAACCCTCCATTCCAAACGCTGAAGTTTTGGAATTGAGGCTTTTTGGCGAACAGGGAGGAAAAAGGGGCGGGGGAATTTTCCTGCCTGCCATTCTTCCCTCAGTCTGTACTATGCTTGTGGAATAGCTCCTTTCAGGCACTAAAGAAGCAGCTCAGTGGAGAGGCAAGGGCATGGGACACTTTCATCTGCTAAAGAAGGGGCCCATTGGAGAGGCAAGGCGTTCCTTCGGATAGAAGCAGCCCAGTGGCTGGGTGAAGCATGTGGGAGGGAATTAAGACACCCCTCGAAAAGACATCCTAGCCACTTTTTTGGGGGGGGGGAGGGGGGTGTCTAAAAAATAAGGCCCTGTCTTATTTTCTAAGGAACATGGTAGTTCTATACCACCTTCACTTCAGCCATTTTCTCCTATACTCTCTTGTAATGATATCACAATTTTAACACACATTGCTGTTCCAAATAGTATTTTATTCAAAAGAAGATTTAATTGATTTTTTCCTAACAAAACATGTGTAGCCATTTTTGGAAATGAGCTTTATTGGTTGTCAGTTCACCTAAGTGGTTACAAAAACCTGACTGGATAGTAGGGCTGTGAATAATCCCTTATGTTCTTAATTAAAGAAATACTGACATTCAATAGTATTTTACCATTTTTTTTAAAATTAGGAAGGATTTAAACTACTACAAAAATTATTTATGGTCCCTTGATGATGGAGATCATCCCATTAGAGCTAATGTCAATACAACATAATGTGGCATTGAGAACTGTTCTTCCATTCCCTGTGCCATCTTGGCCAGTGATTCTCTACTCATTTCTACTGCACATTACATTACTCATAGTCTCTTTAGATATTGGGTTTATTCTCCGACATTGCTTGACTGACCCTGTCTGAGCTCCCAATCTAAGCAGGATTGATTACTTAGATGAGACACCATCAAGAAATTCCATAGTTTATGCCAGGCTGATATTGAAAAATATCTTATTTGCTTAAAAGAAAGCAATGGCAACTCTGTTCTGTACTGTTGCCAAGATACCTGCAAGGTTGTGTCCATATTGTCTCCCATTAAGTTTATCTTGAAATGATGTCTTTACTTTAATGCAAAGTGTAAGGGTTCAACTAATATAAGGTTATATTAAATTCTGAAATACCATCAGTATTCCCAATAGTATAATTGCACATACATAGAGATCTGAAAAGCTTATTTCTTCTCAGGACTTTTGAGTAAGTTTGACTCCTGGAGACTACTTGGACAAGTCCTTCCAGTTTTCTTGGCAAAGTTTTTCAGAAGCAATTTGTCATTGCCTATTTCCTTTTGTCCTGGGCTGATAAAAGGTGATTGGTCCAAGGTCATCAGATGACTTTATGCCTAAGCCAAAACTTGCAGTCTCCCAGTTTCCAGTTTGATGTCTCCAGTTTTGAAACTATCATTTCTCAGACATGAGGTAGAAAATTCAACTCCAGTCTGATCCAGTCACCTCACAAAGCCTCATGATGAATTAAAATAGACAAAAGAAGACGAAAAATCCAATTGTGTAGAGAACTTGTGGTCAAAATTATTAGCAAGAAAACTGTCAGTTTAAAACTGGCCATTGTCAAGTTTATAGAAGCTCAGATATACATTTTGTAAGCTGGGAAATCTGGCTACTCAGAGGCAAGGGGAAATTAGGCACCAGGTGAGAAAGGAAAAAGGATAATACTAACATCATAATCTGTGTCTAGCTAGATCATATCTGGATTCTCTAGGTGGCAGAGGAATTGTGCCGATATCAAACATAAAGTAAAGAGACAGTTTAGGATTGAGGTACACAGTCAGGTGTTCATAGTCTAGACTGTGTAAATTGAAGTGATTGTTATTTGGAAGTGATACCAGGAGTGAGCAATAAGCTTGATTATAAACACCAGAATGAAAAGCTTCCTTCTGGAACTATTTATTTAATCAGTCAGTCTGAAAGTCTTAGCAGCCTACACTGCCTTACATGTTGTAGGAGAAAATGGTTTACAACAGAGACTCTGAATGATCTCATCAAATAGTAAAAAAAAACAAAAAAACCACACAGCATCTCAGAAAATGTTTATTCTTCCTGAAGAGTTTGCAACTTCTAAGGAATTCTCCATTTGTCTTTCTCAAGGCAACAAAAGAATCTTTTCTGTGGCCTTGTCAAAAATTGGTAGCATCATTGGGGGGGGGGGGGGGATTGCATGATGTATCTTTGCCTCATCGCTGCCCCTACAGATTCTTTCCCAACTGTTAGTCACCAACACTGTATCTGTTCCTGATATACAGAACATTCTATCAGTGCAAAAACATACACATAGACTTATCCTCCACATTGCAGCAAAAATAGCAATTCTCTTCCCTTAAGATGGAGATGGATTAGGTGAGGAAAAGGAGTAAAAGTGGGGAAGAGGGAAGGGGAGGGGAGAAAAGGGTTTGTAGGTTACAGAAAAGTTAAAGTCATAACTAGACCTTTCCAAGTAATGGAAATTAAGGTAATTTTCAAAGTCAGTCATATTTTTATTTGCAACTTCTGTTGTCATCTAGATCTCCGAAGATGTTTCCTCCCATGCTTCATTTAAGGTAATTATTTGAGAGACACATTCTTTGCTCCTGTTAGTCACACAACTATATTTCTGTCTAGTGTCCTGAACTGACAATTGCCCTTCAAGAAACATTTTTATTTCAGTTACAATACAGGGTTGTCTTCTCCAAACTCATCCTATTGGCTCAAGTTTATCCAAAGAGATGGGTGCAGTTTTGAGCCCACTTTTATATTTAGTTCTTAGTCTTCTCAGTGCTATCTTGGGATATTAGACATTCTTGAACTAACTATTTCTCAACATCTTGATTATCTCATTTTAGTGATAGTTTAGTGATATTCTATCTAAGACTACCAGGTCTATGTCAAAAAATATGGATCTCTACTAGATGGTAGGAAAGAGGAAGCATTTTCTGTATTTTACCACTTCCTTCAGGAGATATTTTTAGAATTTTTGCAGCAAAGTCTGATAGCCTTGGCCTTTTGAGGCCGTAATATTGCTGACACTTAGGAGTGGAAGGTTGGGTGTCCCAAACCTGTCCTCTCAAAAGCCTTTTGGGTCTTCACAGTCTGCTCCTGCTTCCTGCTTGGTAGTTCTTCTTACCACCAATATCATTCAGGGACTGCTTGACAGAGAAGCTAAAGTTTAACCATATTGTACAAGAAAAAAATGTCTTTCATATTCTATGCTTCCTTTTTGTCAAAGAAAAGGTCAACATTCCAAAGTTGAAATAGTTTCTATAATATCACCTTCTGGCTATCTAGTACTGAGACATAGTGACTAAAAGATTCAGCTCTTCAGCTCTTTTTCACCCTTCTTGGGAGATAAATCATTCTCACAGTAGATAAAAAAAAGAAATGTTATTATAAAAAAGGATAAGATAAAATGTAACATCCCCATTTAACATTAAGAATTTAAATGCAGAGATTCAATGTGGAGGAAGATATTACAGCACTGCCCAGATCACAGCAGTTTTCCAATTAGGAATAGAAGATATAAAACAACCAATAAACTTTTATTTCTATTTCCCATCACTTAAAACCTTGATCTTCAGTCCTGATCAGCAACTGTGTATTATATAATAGTAAAACACTATTAAAAATTAACTTCTGGATCGATAGTTCAGTAATACCATCCAATGTTAAAATATTTTTGCTTCATTCTGTATTAATAAGTCAATTGAAAGTATTCTTCTCCTTTAATTATAATATTTCATTCCTTCTGTTGGGGCTGTGGCCTGGGAGGATGTAGTCTGGAATGTAAGTTATATGCACAATGGAATTTTTGAAATTTGCCTTCTGAATTATCTAAATAAAAGGAAAAAAATTAACAATTCCATTAATTCACTGTCTTTAATCATTGTAATTGGGAAACCTGTAGGCAGGGGTTGCAATAAGTAGGAAAACATATATCTAGTCAGGCCTTAGGGAGAAATAAAAGAAAACATTCCAATGAATATACACAGTTCGGTATTACAGCAATTCCGTGGACTTTCTCCATTTTGTGGGATAGGCATACTTAAAAACAGTCCAAGCTACGTGAAAGCCTTTGATTTTGCTATTGATGTTAGTAGGCACTTCCAATTTCTATCTGTTTTGGAAGAACTTTCTAATATAAATCAGGAAATCAACTATCCAGGCAAAGTTATTATCTTCACTTTTAGTTTTTATATGTCTCTTCTGTCTTCCTTCCCTTGACACTTCTTTTTTTCCCATTTCCCCTACCCATCTCACTGCCATTAATTTATTTCATCATCTGTCCTACCCAGTAAACAGAAGTTTTTCCACCCTAATCAGTTGCAATTTATCACTATTGAAAAGTCATCTGATTGTTTAGTGATTTTTCTTATTTTTTAGAAGGTGTTTTCTTTAACACTTTTCATATTATTGAAAATCTCAGGGATACTTCAAGTCTTTGGGGCACAAGGAATCAGAGATTCTGCAGCATCTCTGCTAGAAGATAATTATGCATTAAAGAAGAAAATTCTCATCTAGCTCAGACAACTTGTAACCAAGGTAATCAAAAGAATCTCACATCCCACCACAACATTTTCATCCAAAATTTATCTTCCTTTTAAAAATTGATGATAATTTCTTCTCTGTCAAATCAAAAGCATTAGGGATCTCATATGAAAATTTCCTGTGTCTAAAAAGCAAGGATGAAAAATCTGACTTGTAAGCTGCATGGTTTGCAGTTATAACAGATGTGAAGCTTCATATACGGTCTAAATGATAAAATGGATATTGAGATACTAGGTGCTTATTAAGAAATTTACAGCATGTAGCTGAACTGAATCAAGAGAAGCAGTGGTTGAAAAAAATTTCATGAAGACTCTGATTTTTAAAAATAAATTATTGGAAAAATCGAGCAAAAATAATAATCATGCTCAAAGGGGTAATTTGTCCGTTCTGACTACAATAGCCACTACTACTCATTAAAAAGTTCCTAGGACCAGACTAGAGTTCAACAGAGAAATAATGAACATGTTTTCCAGTGAAATGTTTCAAGAAGAATCTATAAACTATAAAGAACTTTGGAACTATGAATATAAAGCCAGTGTTCACAACCAAAATAAAAGACAGAAGAAATAGGACAAAAGGATGACAATATATTTCTCAGGGTAAACACATTACCATTCACACATATTTTTCTTGACTAATTTAATATTTAAAATTTTCAAAGATGATATGGTGTACTTGGTAAGACAGCCTGCTTCTAACTTCTCATCCAGTTAGACAAGATTCCTAGTAATCCATACAATATAGAGCTTAGTAGCAAAAAGGCTTCATCACCCTACAAGGGCATGTCAATTGTCATTCTCCCCAGTATTGTCTCAAGAAGAACAGGTTTTGACAAGGTCCCATGTCTTTCCACCCCATTATGAGGAAGGAGAGAAGCTTCCTAAGTAGCCTAGTTATATCGACTATAATGCCGTTACATCATAAAGGTAGGTCAATAGTTATCATTCTTCAAGCTTACATCACATCATAAACCAGGTAAAATTACTCTCTAATCTAAACAGTTCTTTGATTTTTCCATCTTCAATTATATAGTACAATTTTGTCTTGAAACGAGAGAGAGAGAGAGGGGGGGGGGAGGGAGAGGGAGGGAGGGGGAGAGGGAGAGGGAGAGGGAAAGAAAAAAACTGAATCATGGAAGGTATTTTCAATCTGTTCTGCGGGAAAAAAATGAATCAACTGAAAACATTTTTATAGCCCATGGATAATCCTTCTTAATTGAACCTCAAATCTTGAAGCACTGAATTGGTTTGTCTTCAAATTGCCAATTTAAATCAAATCAAAGTTGATTCACATAGGTGCATAATTTTCTCATTTCTCATTTAGACATTCTAAGTATCTTCCAACAGTGTTAACATTGCTCTTCAAAGGTCATGGATTATGAAATAACACAAGGATGGAAGACTGATACTTCCACCCCTCCCCTCTGCTTATTCATGTATACTGGGAAAATAAGAATCAAATGACATAAATTTTTAATTACAAGTATAGGAACAAATGTGCTAGGGGTTTGGCAGCAATATTCAATAGCTATCAAAAAGTCTGATTCTTCAGGAAGGATTTCAGATTATTTTATGATCTGTAACGATGACAATTTTTCAGCCTTAGGATTGATTAATTTTTTTATTGAATTAGTCTTGTCAACCCCTCTTTCTCTTATAAGACCTTTCAATTTGTCCAGAGATGTGCTGATTGTCACTGCCATCAGGAAAAAAAATGATGCTAAAATAATATTAAAATATAATTTATCAATTTCTTTTGCTTTCATTTTAAAAGAGAGATTTTGTTTGGACTAACACACTGAAAAATCAGTAAAGGGGCAATTGAAAAACACACCCTATTCATTTCATAGAACAAAAAAAAAAAGTGTTCACAGTCTTAGATTGAACACAAGAGGAATCCATGATGATAAAAATCCAACACCCAACTGGGATTCTGAAATGGTTACAACTCTACATGCATAGGAAATTAAAACATGAATCTATTATATTATGGTGGGAAATCTATCAGTTTGGAGTATACATCCAGAAAAATCTGTATTACAGGAGGTGGCCATGAAATGAGGAAACTAAATGAAATTCATTTCCAACTGACTTGTGCCATAGTATAACAATACTTGTGTCAAATATTATTATATTTGAGTAGTATAATAGTAAGCAACATGTAATGACCTTTTTCTGCCTGAAAATCTTCAAGTAATGGAAGTATACTTTTATATTCCAGCTTTTCCAGTTGTCTTTTTGAAAGTCTAAACTTTCCTAATTTCCCTTAATTTGACCTTGTTTCCAACCAATAATATCCTATTATTTGAGTGTCCACATGAAGTTGGTTTCTTTTAAAGCAAAAACTTTCTAGCTAGATTTTCCTGAGTTGGGCATTGGATACCAAGCAATGGAAAAAAAAATCTATTTCATGCATAAAAATACTCTTTTATACAAACAATTGTCAAAACACAATTTAGGTAGTGCACATGAGATTGCAAAGAAGGAGGACAAGGAAACAAAAATAAGTGAACTTGTTAGATACTCGGTCATGCACAGCCTTCCAGATTTGGAAAATCTGTCAATGCTTTTCAATTGCTATCTTTAGCACAGAGTTCCCAGTTAAATTCACCACTGAGAAACTACACAGCAAATTTAAATAACTGAGGTAAAAATAAAATAATTATGCCACTTTGTTTAGGGCGGGGAAGGAAGTAGAATGCAGAGGAGAACAGGGAAATAACGATTTAGGGTTCCAGTGATAAAGAGATGTTGCATTGTGCTAGGCTCCACCATCTTGTTTCTATTGGAACAAGAAGAACAAAAGCTCCATAGTTGATTACAAAGGTTTTAGTACTGATCCATTGATCATTAAAATAGTTTTCTTTCAGTAACTTCAGAGAGTTCTAGAAATAGAGGACTGTGGCTTATTTCTGGATTGTCTCCGAAATACATTGAGTCATTGGATTCTGTGCATCAGTTAGTGGCAGATGGAACAAGATCATCAGATGGTCATCATTACTGCCAGATATATAAATCTTATGCAAATATTGTATGCAAATAAGGACCTTAAGAAAGCAAAGAATGCTACTCTGTTTCAATGGTATTCACTATTCACTCTGCTAATTTAACAGTTTCTTTGACTTTCCAACAGTGCTTAATCTATAGGATTAAGGCTTTCAACCATTGTCAATGGATCAGCACAAACTGAATTTCTGTACTTTGACAGATTTTAGGGAAAATATCTGTAGGCGAGATGTAAAATCTGGGAAATTAGGCTGGATTAATAATGCAAAGAACTTTCTAGCTCTTAGATTTAAGAAACTATTCTTCCCATCAACATATTCTTAATCAAACTATTGCTTGTATTCTAACAACATGTAGTTTTATGAGAATGGAACTGCATACATACAAGAACTCATATCTCTCTATATAAAAGTGAAATACCAGTCACGCATCATCAGAATCATAAAGCCTACAAACTTGAAATTTGGCACATATGTTCCTCTTGGCTTCTAGGTGCTCACTAAGAAAGGATTTTTCGAAATGACCATTAGTATTTTGTATATTATTATTAACACACTCTGATGCTAAGGAGTTCTACTCCCCCCCTCCACCTGAAAAGAAATCTGTTCCAAATGCAAAACACATGCAGAGGAGAGGAGTTTCAGTTTCAGTTTTAGTTTCAGCTTTAGTACAGAACAGTTGAGCGAAGCCATGCCCAGGCTCCTTGCTGTCTCTTCTTGCTCACACAGCAAATACTGTTTCAGTTTCCGAACAGCCCTCAACTCTCTCACACACTGACAGGATGCTAGCCAGATGAATACCGATGGATTCTGATAGACAGAGGCACATTTTCCCCCTTATTTTCCTCCCCAAAAACTAAGCCAGATCACATAGTTTCGTAGTGAAGCACGGGTATAGATCTAGTATGTATTAAATATGTTGAAGTATATCCTAGTCCCTGAAGCAAGTTTCACTGTGTATTAGTTAGATGCATTCCAGAATAAATTTTGGGGGTTGAGAAAGTTGTTGGATAGATGCTTTTCTTGTTGGGATTCACATATCCAACATGTCCTATTGGTTCTGTTTTAATATGGTTCCAGGGAAATGATTTTGACTTAATTGAACTATACAAAGTTTTTCTGTTGTTTCACACAGACATTGAAACCTCCATAAAAATATTGAGCCTTGCTTTAAATTCTTTAAATGCTACATTTAAAACACTCTGGCAGTCTTTTTTCTAATCAAGTTATAGAGCTCTAGAAGGTCAATTGTTCAGATGAGACTCACATAAAGCAACTTTGCATGAATCTATAATTGAGTTAATCTTTTCCTTTTCAGTTTGCTTATCCAATTTGAAGTTTTTTATTTTCATACAGCTTTTATATCTCTATAATGCTTCATCTGTTTTGAACATGCTGAACACTGCCCCAACCTCCCAAATTAATTAGCAAGTATGCTAATTATTTAGTTTTTCCATAGGGTGGGAGCAGAGAGGGAAAAGTGTTATGTTTTATATTCTTTGTAGCCATCTTTGTGAATCTGAATTATTTACTCCTGAATTGCTTCTGGAGCCCAAATCATCATTGCTGAAGAACTGTGTGTGTGTCCTCTGAGCATTCAGATGTTTTTGGAAAATGCTTGCCTGGCATCTATAAGAAAGGCAAACTTACTTTAATGGTAAAGGCACCATTGATTGCCAATGTGTAGAAGTGATTTAGATCATGAAGCTTCAACATCATTATAGGCTCCAGTGGTGAAAGTAATGTTATAAGATAAGAAATCTACATTGATATATATGGCTGGAGTGACTGGTCACCAATGGACAGAGCAGGTTAGATGACATATGAACGAAGCATCAAGCTGTGCTTTGAAGCAGGCTCCTCTAAAGCACCTCTTGGAAGTGGCCTCTTCATTTCTTAGAGTAAAGGGAAGTGATCATGTTGAAGCACTATGGCAGCATTTTCATCTGCACTGTACAGATGGACACCTGAGCAGAACTCCCATCTCCTTTTGCAAATGGTACTTCAAGGTTACTCACGTTCCTTCTGGGTCACTGAACATGAGACTTCGCAGCCCACTGCCTGAAGCTCTTCATCCAAGTGGATCTAATTCGCCTCACATGGGCATAATAGGATATAAGGGTTTTTCCTCTGATAAGAAAGAGAGTTGTCTAATATGAACATGAACAGCAGAGGACATGGTTTGGTATGGTGTGCAACCTAGCATGAACCTGAAATTAAATGTACTTGCTGCAGGAGCTATTTGTACAGTGTGAAGTGACTACCAACAATTTGTATTGCCGTTGCTAGGAGCTATCAAAAGAAATGTCACTCCTCGCAGCAAGTGATGAGATTTGACATATGGCATCAAAGCATCATTAAAATTACACCTGCTGCAGAAGTGGTTGTGTCTTTCAGGAGACTTTCAAGCAGAAAAGGTTACTCCAAGAATGCAAAAGGGCAGAACTCATTTTCTTTTCCCTTAGCAGACAATTAAGAGGCTGGGTAGTTAGGGGGAAAATGAGGGAGAAAAAAAGGAGTAGAATAATAATAATTAAAAATAAGAGGAAAGAATGTGATTTTTCAGTGGGAAATTAAATACTTTGCAATTCTTTGCAAAGGTTACTCCGTTAACTTTCCCCATTCAAAACATTCAGTTATCACTGCTGGCATTAAGAGAGTTTGGAGACAAATATGGTTGGATTTGTTTCGCAAGAAGTTTTAATGGCACAAAGACAGGAATGCTTCGGTATACTGAATCAATCAGCATTGGAAATATTGAATAAATCATACATGTTCCAAGAGATTTATGATTTATTTCTTCCTTTCTTCCTGAGAATTTAATTCGCCAAACTATGATTTATTTATTTGTTTAAGTAGAATAAATCTAATTTAGTTGCACTTAATTCCAACTGAATTAAATCTAAGTAAGGGATGATGATCCCTGTGTTGATTGAAGCCAAAGGTAAAGCTGTAGAAGTGAGGTGCAATGAGAAAATGATGATGCAAATTGGCAAAAGCACATCATATATAGGAGCAGAACCAAGAGGGTTTTTTTGTCTTTTTTAAATGACAAGATGTTTATCTATTTATTTAATCTTTGATTTAATCTTGACTCCTGGAATTCATGTCTGAGGCAGAATCAAAGGTCAGGTTTCCCCACACCTAGTCCTGCATTTTAACCCACAGAGCAATCATACACATGAGATCCAGCTTGGTCTTATTCATAGTTGGCTGACCAACCGCACCCAGCATGCAATCCTCAATGAAACTACATTCACATGAAGATAAGCATGCAGCAGGGTATCAGAAGGTTTGGTCTCAGGCCCGATATCCTTCAACATCTTCATAAATAATTGAGACAAGAAGATAAAAGTGGAACTCGTCAAATTTGCAGATGACACCAACCTGGGGGGAATTGCTCAAACTGTGAGAGATAGTTTTACGATTCAGAAGGATCTTGACAGACTTCAGCATTGGGCCCGATCCAACAAGATGCAGCTCAGTGATGAGAAAAGCAAGGTTGTGCACTTAAAGCAGGAAAAACCAAATTCATTGATATGAGATAGGCGGTACCTGGTTCAATAGTAGTAACTGTGAGAGGGATCGAAGTGTCCTAGTGGATCACCAATTAAGTATGAGCCAGCTATGTGCTGCAGCTGCCACAAAAGTCAATGTAGAACTGGACTACATCAACAAAGAGATTGAATCAAGATCACAAGAAGTGATAATACAGTTTTATACCCCACTGGTGAGCCCACACTTGGAATTCTGTATCCAAGTGCAATACAATACAAAAAAGATGCTGTGAAATCCAACCTACAACTAAGAAGAAATTTTCTGACAGTGAGAACAATTAAGCAATCAAGTTGAAGGTGCTCCATCACTAGAAGTTTTCAATAATATACTGGACAAACATTTGACCAGGATGCCTTGAATAGAGGGTTAGATTAGATTATTTCTGAGGTCCTTCCAACCCTATGATTCTACGTTTTATGTTCTAATAGTTAAGATACAGAACTAGGAGCAGGGAAACTGGAATTTTAGTTTTGCCTTATGGAGAGACATCAACAGAAATCAGCAGGATCAGCCAGGAAAAGCACCAGGGCCAGACAAGATAACTCCGTCTTGCTTAAAAGTCTGTGCTGACCAATTGGCCCCCATCTTCACCCAAATCTTCAATAGATCACTAGAGATGTGCTATGTTCCTTCTTGCTTCAAACGTTCTACTATCATCCCAGTGCCAAAGAAGCCCTCCATCAAGGGACTGAATGACTACAGACCAGTTGCTCTAAC
Organism: Notechis scutatus; assembly: GCF_049901735.1. Classification (NCBI taxonomy): domain Eukaryota; kingdom Metazoa; phylum Chordata; class Lepidosauria; order Squamata; family Elapidae; genus Notechis; species Notechis scutatus. The sequence goes on along the minus strand of NC_142011.1, from coordinate 153,338,813 downwards.
ATCTGTAGTTATGAAAATCTTTGAAAGACTAGTGCTGTCCCATCTGAAAACCATCATGGATCCACTGTTAGATCCCATGTAGTTTGCATACCGAGCAAATAGATCAACAGATGATGCTGTTAATATGGCTCTGCATTACATCCTACAACACCTTGAATCTGCAAATACCTACGCAAGGGTCCTCTTTGTTGACTTGGTTCAGCATTCAATAGTATTGAAGACATTCTTCTGACTAAATTAAATCAACTAGCGGTACTGAACATACTTGTAAGTGTATCATAAGCTTCCTAACAGACAGAAAGCATCCGGTGAACTAGGCAGAATCACATCTGATACCTGTACAATTAGCACAAGGCCCCTCCAAGGCTCTGTGTGCTTTCTGCACTTCTCTTCTCCCTATATACCAATGACTGCATCTCAAACAATCCATCTGTTAAAATACTAAAGTATGCAGATGACACAACAGTGATTGGTCTCATTCGAGACAACAATGAATCCGCATACAGACAGGAGGTTATACAACTTGCCTCGTGGTATAACCGGAACAATCTGGAACTGAATACACTCAAAACCATAGAAATGGTGGTAGACTTTAGAAGAAACCCTCCCATGCTACCACCTCTTACAATACTAGACAACACAGTATCAACCTTCAAATTTCTAAGTTCTATTATATCACATGACCTAAAGTGGACACTTAACATCAAAAACGTAATCAAAAAAGTACAATAAAGAATGTTCTTTCTGCGCCAACTCAGAAAGCTCAAACTGCCCAAGGAGCTGCTGATACAGTTCTGCAGAGGAATTATTGAGTCTATCATTTGCACCTCTATAACTGTCTAGTTTGGTTCTGCAACCCAACAGGACAGACACAGATTTCAGAGGATAATTAGGACTGCAGAAAAAAACAATTACTACCAGCCTGCCTTCAATCAAGGACCTGTATACTGCATGAGTCGAAAAGAGGGATGTGAAGATATTTACAGACCCCTCACATCCCGTACATAAACTGTTTCAACTCCTTCCCTCAAAACGACGCTATAGAGCACTGCACACAAGAACAACTAGACACAAGAACAGTTTTTTTCCTGAAAGCCATCACTCTGCTAAACAAATAATTCCCTCAACACTGTTCAACTATTTACAAAGTCTGCACTACTATTACTATTAATCTTCTTATCGCTCCTTATCTCCCATCCCCTCCCAAGTGTGACTGTATGTAGTGTGTAGCTTGTATCCTTACAATTTATATTGGTTGTTTCCTAGTATGATTTGATTGTTGATTGTACCTATGACTATCATTAAATGTTGTACCTTATGATTCTTGACTCTTGACGAATGTATCTTTTCTTTTATGTATACTGAGAGCATTTGCACCAAGACAAATTCCTTGTGTGTCCAATCACACTTGGCCAATAAAGAATTCTATTTTAGGATAACCTTGGGTAACTTATTTTTTCTAAATTCTTGGAAGACAATGTCAAACCATTTCTGAAAATCTTGCCAAGGTAACTCAATGTCTTGAAGGAAACAAGAAGCCATTATATTGCAGATACATTCATATTGCAAAGTACTGATAAATTGAAGTTTGGGGCCTATCATTGTGATTCCATATGGTTCTAGAGCCCGATTTGCTAACTCTTAATCCAATCATAATTAATAACACATTCATTTAAATAGGATTAATTTGTGTGTAGGATGCAGGTGATTCAGAGTGAAAGAGCTAGATCTGGAGACATTAGAGAATTGGAATGGCAAGTAATAATCTAAATCCACTTTAGATCACTAATTTCAAGCATGCTCTTGATAGGTGTGTTTTTAGAAACACTGTTTCTACACTATACCTTATCATCATTTCCCTGATGATAAAATCACAACATAGCTAACTACTTTCTGCCTGTTTAAAACGTAAGAGCAACCTGAGACCATTTGACTTTGCCAATCTCATTATTAATGCTTATTAGTAATATACAGTTATTTTAATAGGCACCAAGAGTGAATATAAACAGAAACTTAAACTTGTGGCATGAGGTGTCTCAATTTGTTCTTATCAAGTAGGAACAAGATTGTCGGATCTCTCTCTCTCTCTCTCTCTCTCCTCCCTTCTCCTCTCTTTCCCTCTCCCTCTGTCTCCCACACACATCTTTCTTAAAACAAAAGCTGATACTTGAATAGATCTATCAAAAGCCATAGTAATAGATGCAAATTTGCAAGGGAAAGCAAATAATTCTGTTAGGATAGTAAAAAAGAGTTCTAGTTTAATATTTTCTTTTGTAGAAGGTGAAGTATCTATCGCATAATATTTTGTTAATCATGTTCTTGTTCTAGTTTTACTAGAACAAATTTGAACTAAATCCAATGTCAATTGTAATGCAATAACTAAAATAGGAATTACATAATTTCCAGAAGACCAAAGGCTTGTGTGGGGAAAGGTCAGAAGAATCTCTAGATTTAAAATACTATGTGATTCCTTTAATATGTATGTATGTATGTATGTATGTATGTATGTATGTATGTATGTATGTATATATGTGTATATGTATATGTATATATTCAGTATCACTAGTTTTATACAGTTCTATTTCAAGGTTAAAATAGTCTACAACCCAACATTAAACAAAAATGTATAAATAAATATTAATGAGATATTAATATTTTAATTCTAATACTATATTAAGATTAATAAAGGCTTTTGGATTATTTCATTTCATTTTGTGCAGTACAGACAAGTGGTCTTCTAGATGTTGCTAAAGTATAATTTAGCATCCTTTACCTGAGAACTGCAGTTTCATAATTTCTGAAGGGCAATAAATCAAGCAGCAACAAAGAAATAAAAGATTTTAAAACGTTCTGCTATACTTTATAGTACAAAAAACCACATAAGTACAAATATATTTATATAGTACAAAAACTACATAATTCAGGAGAATGGGGAACTAAACAGAAAAAAAAAATCCTGCCAGGATTCTTGCTAATACTGTATATGCATGATATTAACTATATCTTTGTCCAGTCAAAGGGTTGTTGTATTTCAACAACACACATTATGGAAATACAAAATATAAGGTTAGAATCGATCAAACAATTTGGATATAGAAACCTGACATAATAATCATGGTTATCAAATAATAATTGGCAACTATGAATGATAACTTATGAATATATTAATTAGTGAAAGAAATGGAATTAAGGCAGAGATCAATTCTGAATTTGAAAATGGACAAAACTGACCTATTAAATTTTCCTTGTTGGTTCTAGCATTCTAATTCTACCAGCTTTTCTAAACAACCTGTGAATTGCAACTTTAAGTACTTCTGGAAATGATTTAATGGATATGAATGGATTGTGTTGTGTTCAACTCACTAACTGGTTAGGTGCTGTTTTTTGGCTTCTTCAGCAGGGAAGCTGTCTCTTAGCAGTAACTCTGAATGGTTCACAGAACATTCAAGCAATCAAATAAACATATTAGAAATAGAATATACAAAATGAAAATCCTAAACCCAAATAATAAAAAATAACATAGAGTCAGGGTCCAAAAATCATTCCACATTCAATCAGAGTGCCCCAAAACAGACAAATCCACCAACAGAACTTGTTCTGTTGTTAGTATTGCTAGCTAGAATTCATCAACAGAACTTGTTGTTAGTATTGCTTCTAGGTACAGTTAAGGGCCCAGGCCACCTCTGTTCTAGTTGGCTGGCTGAGACAGCGGAGAGCATCCCCTCTCCTATTGGTTCACCTTTTCCAATAATAGTCATGGTTTTCTCACTTAGCCAAAAAGCCACATCTCCCATTTCTCTTGCTAATCCATGTGTGGCAAGAACACTTGAGAGAGGAAAGGGAAAAGCAATGTCTGTACCTTCCATTTCTTCTCTAAAAAGCCTCTCTCCCCACATCTAAGCTATGGGGGCTAGGGAACCCGGCAGCTCATGAGGTTAGGATGCTGGGCTTACAATTGGCAGGCTTGTGTTCAAGACCTGATTGCTGCCATGGGTTGAGGTGAGGTCCTGTCACACACTCCAGCTCTTGCCTACCCAGTAATTTGAAAGTAAGCGACTGCAAGGAAATAGATGTTACTACTTAATGGGGACATGAAAGGAGCCCCCAACTGACATCCCCAGGGCACTGGTGATGTCACCATTCAAGCCTTTCAACCAGAAAGAGTTTCAATGTACCCAACACAAATGTAGTAGCCGCTATGAGGGAACAGCAGCCTTTCGGATCGCACACCTGAATTACAGAGAGGTAATACCAGCTGAAGAGCTAGTTCCCCTTTCCTTTCCTTGGAAAGAAGAGAAGGGAAGCAAGAGGAAGGGAAGCAATAATAAAGGGAGAAAAACCGTCTCTATTTCCTTATTTCCTCTCCATCCTGTTACTAGTGCCACGGGGAGAGGAGGAGCAGAAGAATAAGAGATAGTTAAATGAGAAAGAATGATTCTCCATGGAATTGGGGAACTGACACTAGAACCGCTTCAGCCAAGTTTCTTTTGGAATGCTAGGAGCTGTCATTCAATTCCTTTTAGAATTCCATCACTTATCTAATCTTGCCAATGCGGTTTGCATTTGTAGTAATCTCAGAGTTTTGGCCAGACTATGGGAGCTCATAATGAAATTCTGCTGAAGTCAGAAGAAAATCTACACACTATCACTGATGGATTTCACCATGCCAATTCCTTTGAAGTTTAGCCAAAATGAGAGTCCAAATATGCTGCTAAATTCCCTGTTTCTCCAACAGTACCGCCTCCCCCAATAGGAAGTCCCAGCATGTTTTATAGGCATGAAATGAAATTAAGTCCCTCCCCCCAAATTAAGGCCTATATTAAAACATGCGAAATGGGGGGAATGGTGGGGGGGGGGCTTGCCATTAGGGAGTACTTTTGTTGCACACCCGGATATGGTGCTGCCTGCATTAACCCTGATACGAAGTGCCCCACCAACGCTGAGGTCAACATCCAAGCCGTCGCCGCCATCCCGAAGATGCAGGGGGGGGGGGATTAAATCACCCCCGAAAAGACGGCCTAGCCATTTTTTCGGGGCTCAAAAAAAAAAAAAAGACCCGGCCTTATTATATGAGAAACACGGTATTACCTTGAAGTAATATTTAGAAAAATCTGTTATTCTAAAGCCACTTCATGAAGCTGGTGTTGATGGAAGCAGTATAAGAGAAAAGGCTATAGACTGTTTTCATTATCAGTGCATTATGTGTTAGCGGTTAATCAGTTTCTGTTTTAAAGATCCTACCTGTTTTGGGAACTTTAAGAGGAATTTCTTGTGTAAATATCATGAGATCATTTTAGTGGCAAGATGATAAGCATTATAATTTTATCTTTTCATGCTTAGGTAATAAAGTCAGGGAATGTATACATATCCTTGCACATTATTATGCCCCAGATATTTGGGCTGCCAACTTGCATGGTTGAACCAAGTTTATCAATGAGTAAACAATGCTGAAAATTTTGTATCCCTCATGATTAATAAAGCTCTTTTTCTGTCTTAATGCAATACTATAATTTGCTAGCTTTGAACTTTTTTCTACATAACAAACTAGAGCGAATGTATTTGCCATTAATTTTAATATCACTGTAAAAGCAGAAATGTTTTTTTCTGTTATATTAATTATGTATGCGATACACATGTTTAGTCTGAAACAAAACAAAAATATAAATATTGTGGTCTGAGGATGTGCAATGTTTTCCTAGGACGCTATGCAAATACCCAAAATATATTCAGGGACAAGTTTTATGGCATACTTTCTCAAATGCCTTATAGTATCCTTTTATTTAAATTCAAAAGAAGCCAAGGAATGAATATACCCATCCTTTTAGTCAATGGAGCAATATCTGTAAGCAATATCATCATTAATTTTATTAATTCATACTAAGAACCAGCACAGTTTCTATGCTCTGCATTAAGGGGGCTTATCTTAATTGGATAGCCAGAATGCTCATGTACAACCATCTTTCTTCTTGAAAATAATTGGCATCTTTACAGGCCGCTCAGGCATAAAGAGGGCTTTGTTGTACCGTTCTGGTTTTTTTTTAATTGCAATTCCTTTTTGCTAGATGGTTATAAGCTGGCTTTATTGTGTCTACTTATATGCAGTAAAATAGGGCTGCTAAGCTCATATGTGAAAAGACAGTTTTGGATTCTGAGACTCAAACTTTTTCAGACAAGCGTTTTATTATATGATATTTTACATTTCATTATTTGAGGCCTGCTTCATAGGCAATGGAATCCATTGCTATGTATTGAAAGAATAAAATGATATTTATGAGGAGCTTTTTCTGAGCATACTTCTTTTGCTCTTGAAACAATGCTCTATGGCAGGAGTTTCCAAACTTGACATCTTTAAATTTGTGGACTTCAACTCCCAGAATTTCCCACCAATATATGGCTGGCTAAGAAATTCTGGGAGTTGAAGTCCACAAGTCTTAGAGTTGCCAAGTTTAGAGACTCTTGTTCTGATGAGTCCCAATTTTCCCATACTTCAGCTAGTACTGGGGCAGAGACTCTATAACTTATCCCAATTGATACCTTGATTATACAACAGGACATTCTGCTTTACAGTTCAGTTATTCTCTAGGGTACAGAACACAATCCTCCACAAACATCATAAAGTTCCCTTATTTTTCCAGCAGAACCTGGACATTTGCACAAGGTACTGTTTCTCTTCCTGAATTCCTCCAAAAAGGTTTTGAAGTTGGCTAATGACTAATATTGAAATTGGGGGAGTTCTCTGAAAGGTCTGTTTTAAGGTCCTGAGAACTCTGCCTATATATACAAACCTGCACATTTGTATAATTTGATGACATTCCCTTTTTTCTTTTCACTGCAGAGAAATGTAACATTGAAACTATTTTGCCATAAGGTTAATACAGCTTTTCTCAAGCTGGAGATCCTTACATGATGGGATTCTGTCTAGACCATGCCAGCTGGTTCCAAATTCACAGTACTAACAGTCTAACTTATTTGGATTCTGTTTCATTAAATTGGCATTTCTAGATACTAGTCACAATAAGCTATAGGTGTGATGACAAACCTATGGCACGTGTGCCAAAAGTGGCATGCAGAGACATTACTGCCAGCACATGAGCCTTCGCCCAGAGCAGATCTACTGTGCATGCGCGCACGCTGCCTGCCCAACAACTGATTGTTTGGTATCTGGTGCACATGCGCAGGGGGCAGGGGGCAGGGGGCGGGGGAGATACACGCACATGTGCAGAGATACGTGGCATGTGTGGGGGATCTCACATGCATGTGCAGAGATGCTCAGGGTATGGGGGATCATGTGCGCATGCACAGGGGGCATGGGGGCATGCACATTACCTTCTGGGTGTTGGCACGTGAGAGTGTGAGCGCAATTTTCGGCACGGAAACCCAAAAATGCTAGCCATCACTGAACTGTCTGAACAAATAGAACTGTTAGAAAATTTCACGGAAGTCCACTGACCCAGAGTGGGAAAGAAAAACAGACAATGACTATCTCATTAGCAGAGAAGTACAAATATTCCCACAAAGCTTCCAACAACTTGTGACAGGGCATCTTCTCTGCGATTTGTCTTTTTCTGTCAGGCACCGCAATGTGGCTGGTTACCTGGAAATTTTATCTGTCAAATGCTGCCGTGCTTGAGTGGTTATTAGTTTAATTTCATTTAAGTACTATAATAGCTGATTTGCCACCCTCATTTTACTCCATTTTTTTTTCTTTTGTCTCTGGGCATTTCCTTTCTTCAACAGAAGAATCTTCTTATGATAGAAAACATTTGGCTTTCACATACCACTTTGTCATACATAAGTAAGTTAAAGTACTTTCAAAACACATGAATCATGAAACAAAGTTCCAAAATGGATGTCCAAAATGAGTCTTTATCAATGACTTTATGTTTTCCTATTATCTCCTCCTCCTCCTCCTCCTCCATCTCTATTTCCATCATTTTCACATATTAACTCCTTTCATTTAGCAGGTTTAGTCAATAACACAGTCCTATGTACTATTTGAAAATCAAAATATTGCATGAATATATGAATATCAAACTGAAGGGAGGTATTTTTTTTGGGGGGGGGGATTTATTTATTTATTATTTATTTTTATATGTCAATTGCTTACAAGATAATAGATATAGGTAAAAACATAGTTAAGAATACATATTAAGGATACATATAAGAAAAATTTAAAAAAAATAAAAGAAAAAACAGGGACGGTAGGCACATTGGTGTGCCTATGCACGCCCCCTACAGACCTCTTAGGAAAGGGGTGAGGTCAATAGTAGACAGTCTAAGGTTAAAGTTTTTGGGGTTTGGGGAAAAAAACCACAGAGTCAGGTAGAGTATTCCAGACATTGACCACTCTGTTGCTGAAGTTGTATTTCCTGCAATCAAGTTTGATGCGATTAACCTTGAGTTTGTATCTATTGTTTGCTCTAGTGTTGTTATGGTTGAAGCTGAAGTATTCACTGACAGGTAGGACATTGCAATGTATGATTTTATATACTATACTTAGATCGGACCGAATGTGGCATAGTTCTAGATTTTCTAGGTCTAGAATTTCGAGGCTAGTGGCATAAAGTATTCTGCAACAAGTAGAGGAGTGGAGAACTCTTCTTGTGAAATATTTCTGGACTTTCTCAACTGTGTTAATATCAGATACGTAATGTGGGTTCCAGACTGATGAGCTGTATTCAAATATTAGTCTAGCAAATGTTTTGTATGCTCAAGTTATTAGTGTAATATTACCAGAGAAAAAGTTACGTAAGATTAGGTTAACAACTCTTAATGCCTTTTGGGCTACGTAGTTACAGTGGGCTCTAGCACTTAGGTCATTTGAGATGAGTACTCCAAGATCCTTGACAGAGTTTGGATTGTCAACAAGGTCTTGACTATTCAGCCTGTATTTTATTTTCTGATTTTTTTTGCCAATATGTAGGACAGAGCATTTATTTGTTGAGATTTGAAGTTGCCATTTGTTTGACCATTCTGATACATAGTCAAGGTCTTTTTGAAGGGTAGCAGTATTGTCTGTGGTGTTGAATAGCTTTACATCGTCAGCTAAGAGAGTGCAGTGCTCTTGATATGATCACAGAGGTCATTTATGTAGAGTATGAAAAGAGTTGGTCCTAGAACACTGCCTTGGGGGACATCACTGTTGACAGGTACAGAATTTGATAGGATGCTCCCAATTTTGACTATTTGTTGTCTGTTTAACAGGAATGCTTATATCCAGTTATGCATGTGTCTAGAGATACTGTAAGGTTTTAGTTTTAGGAGTAGTTTGTCATGTACCACTGAATCAAAGGCTTTACAGAAGTCTATATAGATTGTGTCTATTGCTTTGCCCTGATCGAGTTGTGTAGTCCATATGTTTTTGCAGTGTAAGAGTTGCAGATTACAGGATAGTTTTTTCCTAAAACCAAATTGTTTATTAGAGAGTAGGTTGTTTGTTTCTAAGTGGAGGATGATGGATTGGTTAATCATTGATTCCATGACTTTACAGGTGACGCAGCATAAAGAGATTGGTCTGTAATTTTCAACTAGGCTGGGGTCTCCCTTTTTGAAGATGGGGATGACCGTGGCTTGTGACCATAGTTTTGGCAAGGAGCTGGTCCTGAAAGATTTTTCGAAGATTATGCTTAGAGGTTCTGCTATGGCAGTGGATAGCTTTTTTAAGAAGTAGGCACATATTCTGTCCGGTCCAATCGATAGAGATGGTTTTAGATTGTGCAGTGCTTTTTAAACAATGTCTTCTGTAAAATCGATATGTATTAGATCATTGTAGTTGTCTGTGGTTCTACGAGGAAATACTGGGCATGATCTATTGCTGTTTACAAATACTGAGCCAAAGAATGTGTTAAAGAGGTTGGCTTTAATAGTGTCGTCATTGTAGTCTTTACCATTAGGTCCTTTCAGGGGTGGGATAGACCTTGAGTCTTTTAGTTTGTTGTTTATAAAATTGTAGAAAGCGCGGGTGGAATTGGTGCGTAGAAGGTTTTCTTCTTGTTTAATGTGATACTTGGTGCATTCAGTTTTTATCTGGTGGCATAAATTTTTGTATCGGCTTTTGAAGTTGGCAATGTGACCAGATTTGTTTTTCCGCCAAAGTGATTTCTTCTTGGATTGAAGCTTCCTTATTGTTTTGGGTAATTTGTTTTTTCTGGTTTTGTGTGTTGTTATTGGTACATATAGTTTGATGACTCTTTTGACTTCAAGTAAAAATATGTTGTAATGGTCTTCTACAGTATTGCATCCAGAGAATAGAAATTTCCAACCAAGGGATGAGAGATTGTTGTTTATAAGATCATAGTTACCTTTTTTGAAGTTATACTTGGGGATTCCGTCATTGTGATCATTTTTGTGTGGACGTATGTTGAGATAAAAGTCAATCATGTTGTGGTCACTGTTGGAAAAGGGTTCTTTAATTTGTATTCCATAAATTGAATTCAAACTATTGCAGAAGATGAGATGGAGGCTGTTGTTAAGTCTAGTATTGTTGGTTACTAATTGTTCTAGTCCCAGATTTGTTACTGCATTGTAGAAGGTTGCATGTGTGGGTTCAGTTGTACATTCATTAAGGGTCCAGTTAATATGAGGTAGATTGAACTCACCAAGAAAGATAAAAGTGTGTGGGCAGGATGCTGCCCATGTTAGTAGTGTATTTAGCTTGTTTGCATGTTTGATGTCATAATCAGGGGCTCTTTGACATAGTAAGAACTGAAATGTGATATTTAAGGACAGTTCAAAGACAATGGTGTCAGGAATAACAAGCTCCTAGGTAACTTGGATGTTTTTTAGATGTAGGGACTTTTTATAGAAGATAGCAACACCACCTCCTCTACGGATTTCACGATCTGATCGGTAAACATGATAGTCTCTTACTGTGGTGATGGAGTCAGGGAGAGATGCATTGAGCCACGTTTCACAGACAAATATAATGTTGAATTTAGCCATATTTAGTAAGAGGAGAAATTCAGGTATTTTATTTACAAGGCTTCTTGCATTGAGTAGCTTGCATTTAAGGCCAGTTATGGTTGGAATAGAGGTAGTTAGGGGTGTGCATGCCTAATTTTGAGTGATGTTGGATTGGATGGGGTGGGGTTGGATGCAGAGTTGTGGATTATGTGACTTTCTTTTGATGCAATCAGCTCTGTAGTCAATAGGTCCTTCTCTCCATTGTCTAGACGTCTTTTGAGTTCCTTGCGGAGTTCACGGGAGCGGATTCTTTGCAGTATGGATAATTCTGGTCTTGAGCGAAGTTTTTTGTGGTTGGGATTGGTTTTTGCAATGGCATTTATTGTATGAATGAATATGAGTTTCCTGGACTCATTTTTGCATAGAACTCTACAAAATCTTGGGGCCACAGAGCCACCATTGTATTTGTACCCATGGCCATCTCTGGTTATTTCAATGATATCTTCAGGAGAGATGTTTGTTGTATTAGAGTTGCTTATGCTAGCACGAACTTTGGTGATGTCATCTGATTCATTGGTGTCTTCAAGACCAAATAAGATGGCATTTGGACATTTCTGTTCACGTTCCATGGTGTCTCTGATGAGTAAGGAGATATTATTTGTGGAATTATTTGAAGGGATAGTAATTGTTTGTGGCTGTGGTTTGGTGGTTATTTTTTGTAACTGCAGTATAATGTGTTGATTATCTCTTTGATAGACAACCAAACCTGAAACACACAGATAGTGTGTTAACTCCTGGAGGATAGTAGAATTAGTTATAGACAAGGTTAACAAATAAATTTATTGTTTTATTGAAAGAAGAAAATGGTAGGGGTAAAAGAGAACAAGATGGTTCTAGCACAACAATAATCAGAGGTTAACAGATCTTATTTTTTTATTTTGCAGTGATTGATAGATTTGTAGTGAATCCTAACATAGGAAACTGATAAATAATCAAATATTGTGTCTATTTCTGGCAAGTAGTAGAAGTTATGTTTGATGAATACTTAATGTATATAACAATTTGATATTTACGATTGTTCAGTAGCCATTAAGGCTCTGGAAAAGATATTTAAATGCCACAACATGTCTATACCTATAAAGATCTGGATTATGTAAAGTATGGTATTCAAGCTATGAAAGTGAAAGTTAGGTGGAATATTGACAGTTTTGAAATTTAGTTTTGTATAAGACTCCTGAGAGAACTTTAGACAGCCAAAAAACCTAAATTGATAGGTCACTGAGCAAATTCAACTCAAAGTTCTCAATGAGGCACCACTGATCGGGCTCAAATTATCCTAGTTTGGACACATTATGCCAGGGCTGTCAATCTCTCAGCCCATGGGCCATATGTGTCACATACCTGGTTTAGCAAAGGGGGGGAAAGTCCCGATACATCACATGACATGATGATGTGAGTTTGACATCGCTGCATTATGCAAAGACCCAGCTTTCTGGAAAAGTTTTTAATGATTGGAGAGGTGGAACAAAAGAGAAGAAGAGGGCAACCAGCAACAGGTTTGAAGGTTTCAATTAAAGTGGTGATGAATGCTGTAGTGAGAGAATTGCAGAATAGCTGATAGATCATCATGGAGAAAATGTGATTGCTGGGAGTAAAAAAAAAACCTTGATATCACATAATCAATTTATCAGTATAAGATTGTATATAAGACTGGTTTCTTTTATTGTGTTATAAATATTGTGCATATTTCACTAATAGGCTTGTTTGTTTAGCATTCTGATCACCAGGATTGTTCTTTGTATGGAAATAGGTTAACCATGATATTTTCTAATGATGGTTTCACTTAGCATAGTTTCTGATGAAAAATTAAGCTCATATAATCAAAAGTATTTCTTAGTTTTGAATTCTAAAGTAGTCCTGTTGGGTTAGTCTACTTCCAAATCAAGGTGACGCCATCTGAGTGTAATTGTTTAATTTAATCCCTCTTCCATCATCTCAAATCCAAGTGGTTCTATTTCACCTTTCTAAAATTCACCTTTCCTGAAGTAGCAGTAGCAGATAAACTTGAATATCTTTTTAAAATGAAAATCACCTTTAAAAAATAAATTGGAAGTAAAGAGTTCTGAATAATTATACAAGATTTATAATTATACTTTTTTTTCTAGAGGCAAGACTTTTCATTTCATTTTTTCCTCTCATCTTGCTATAGAATAAAAATACAAGAAAGCTTTAAATGAGCAGTTTCAAAGTGAAGGTCAGAAGTGGCCTAAACAAAGAACGCAGCAGGACAAATTATACTTCTTCTGGCCATAAAAATAATTAAATGCAATAAGCCATATTAGAATGTCATTAAAGATGTTCCTCAAATGAACAAGACCAAAGGAAGGCTGAGTTGAAAGTGAACCACTACAGTATTTCTAGCTTGAGAAAGAAAGACCTTCTCACAGTAGTAATCTTAGGAATTTTTTTACACTTGGAAACAGATAAAGAAAATGAAAAATATGTTCTCATTGAAGTCTGTATGTGACTCTTCTGAATGTCAAGAGGGCTAAGACAAACTAGTGAATATGCATACATGGAGAAAAGAATATTTTGACATAATTTTTGATATTTCTCTGGTCTCTTTGGAGACTAGAAGTTCAGTATTAAATACATTAAAATTAACTAGTATGAAGGAAAAGAAAATAACAATAATTCATAGAAACTAGAACAATCAGAATCACGTATGCATGGAACATAAATTTCATAGATATAAATAAACTAGAAACACACTTTTTACTGAGAACAACTTCCAGTGATTTCCCTAAATTTTTACAAATATGAAGACGTCCCTCTTGATTGATGAAATGGTGTGATGTTCTTGATCATTCATTAAGCCATACAATTCTAATTAATATATCTTCTTCCAGCCAGATTCATCCAGCTATTTGCCACACCATGTGACTTGTTTGGTTTGATATAATTCTAAAAAGGTCCCATTATTTTGTTGATTCTCTGAGCTTTCTGTATTCTGTTTTTCCTATAAAGTTACATGTAACATAAACTGAAGTGTGGCTAAAATGAACAGAGAGACACAACTGCAGAAACCAATAAAGAAAAATGATGTTTGCTGTAATTTATATCTGTAGTTTCTCTTTTTCAAAAATCAATATATACAGGCTCATTTTTATTTGTGTAGAATAAAGAAGCCATTGTGTTTTTATACTTGATTTCCTTTCTTCCCTGTCAATAGATGGCTTCATACAATATATGTTTGGATATGAATCCTCCATGTCATATTTTATTTATCCATAAAACCTCTTATATTTTTCTGGTATTGTATGTAGGTGCTTCACTGATAACTATGACTGATTGGTGAGTGCCACAATAAACGGGGAGAACAAAACTGTATGTGTTTTTCATCTGGCGAAAGGATTCCTGTCACAGGATTATTGACAGAAAGAATAACAACTGATACATATTGAATACTTGTATTTCATTTTTTTTATAGCCAATGATTTCCCTCTGTCTAGAGCTGTATCTAGGTATTCCTATATTTTTTTTTCTGAACACAGTATGAAGGTGAGAAAATTAAAGAATACATTTAAGCAATAATATTGACAACAGGCACCAAAAGGCCTACTTGTTTTCATTTCTTCATCACAGACAAAAGCAAGAGATATTTCAAATAATATATTGGCTCAAATATACGTAGTAATTGAATTTACAAGCCAACCATCAAGTCATTTTGGCAAACACTCTATGCAATAATTCAGTAGCTCACATGTATGTAAATTAATGAATTAATGAGATGCTTATGTTTCTGGATGCAGCTTTTATACACTTTTACAAAGGTAACAATATCCCTTTTTTCAAACATTTACCCTGAACATGAACTTGCAGGAAATGCCCAACAGAGATTTTCTGACCGTGAGAACAAGCAACCTGTGGAACAGAAGTTGCCTTCAGACATCATGGGAGCCTCATCCTTGGAAGCTTTCTGAGAAGAGACTGAACTGTCATCGGTCAGAAATCGGGTTGCATTTCTCCTTGATCAGTTTCCATCCATTGCTTCTTGTCCTGCCCTCAGCTGCCTGGAGAGGAAAAAGCTGCCTAGTGAAAAGAAGCTACCTGGTCTAAAGAATCTGCCTGGTCTCGGGAGAGGGAAGCCGACACGGGGAACGAACAAGCTGTGGGTTTGTGGCAACTGCCAACTGAAAGTTTAGAAGCTACCCAACTGCGGGTGAGTGTCTCCCCCAGCTCCTTATAGATTGGTGGTGCATTTTTCAGTGGGAGGAAGGAACGGGTAAACAGCTCGAAGATTTACTGTGGACCCGAGTCAGAAACAACTTAAAAAGCGAAGACTCCAGAGTGGAAAGGGTGAGTGTGGAGATTAAGCGGCAGCGGCTTAATTTATGTTTTTACCCTCTAACTCTGGAAGTTAAATGGCAGCTTGAGAAAAGAGTGATTAAAGGAGAAAAAAGGGGGACTAGACAAGAAGAAGAGGTGTGAAGAAGGTTTTTATTCAGGAAAACTGCTTTTTGAAACTGAGATTGATTGTGAATTCCAATGATGGAAGAACTGGAATGATGTCTACAGTCTCCATTTAAATCAAATCACCAAAAATAATTTTAAACGGCCACCAATTGGGGAGAACAAAGGAGTCACGGAGAATTGATTGTCTCCATATAAATCACCCAGCTCCACTTAAACAACCCAGCTGTTTAGTCAGCCTGAATTTAAATTCCCACTCAGCTGATTGGACAACCTCCACTAAACCCCCACCCAAATCTCATCCTTTCCAAACTCCAAAGTAGATGATTGGTGAGCTCATTCAAATCTTCTGCATCCAAATCTGTCAAACAGTAATGCTTCCTCTTTAAAACAAAAACAAAACAAAACAAAAAACAAAAAATGTGGCTTTAAGGAAAAACAAAGGAACTTTATATCACAAAGCTCCAATACTATACTACCTCCACTATTTCAGTACCTCAAGACCAAATATTTATAGATAATGCTTTGTCTGTAGTAATTGATTTATCATATTATAGTATAATAATTAATTGTTAAATGACCACTAATTTACTGATTCATTGAACTGATAGAGATTTAATACTGTATCATTGATTATCTAGTCTATTGATTGATTGATTCTTAGTAATAAGTAACCTTACTTTTGATTTGTTCTCTAACTTATCAATTAACATTTATTAATTACCAACATTCATTAAGTAACTGTCTACCTATCACAGGGTCAGGGAACTTTTTTACCTTTTACCCCCAAAAATTTATAAACGCGACGTTACCCCTTGATTTGAAAGGAAGGAAATCATACACTATTTGTATGTAAACCAGTGGTCCCCAACCTTTTTGTGCCAGGGACCAGTTTCACTCAGAAACACTTTTTCAAGGGGGGGGGAGAAGGGGGAGAGAAAGAGTCCGAGTTTGGTGGTTTGCTTGCAGACGTTTCATTATCTGACTAGGTAACATCTGATGTTGTTACCTAGTCGGGTAATAAAACGTCTGCCAGCAAACCACCAAGTCGGAGCGCCAATGCCTCCTCATTGCAACCCTGAGCGACAGATAGTCCCTGCAGGACGGCTGAGAAGCCTCGCCTCTCGGCCCTGCCTTCATCAGCCCCATCCCTCAGGTGTCTCCCTCCCTCCTCAGCCTCATCCCTCAGGTGTCTCCTCCCTCCCTCAGCCCCATCCCTCAGGTGTCTCCCTCCCTCCCTCAGCCCCATCCCTCAGGTGTCTCCCTCCCTCCCTCAGCCCCATCCCTCAGGTGTCTCCCTCCCTCCCTCAGCCCCATCCCTCAGGTGTCTCCCTCCCTCCCTCAGCCTCATCCCTCAGGTGTCTCCCTCCCTCCCTCAGCCCCATCCCTCAGGTGTCTCCCTCCCTCCCTCAGCCCCATCCCTCAGGTGTCTGCCTCGTTCCTCTCTCAGTCGCTCTCTCACTCCTCACCAGCCCAGGAAGAAACTGCTTCAAAGAAGCCGGCAGGGTGGCTTTTCCTGTCGGCGCAGCTTCCCCAAAGCGCCCGTTCACCCCCACCCCGCCGCCCACGGTTCAATCCTCCGTTCTGCCTGCCTGCCTTCATTTCTGGTGGTTTCGGAGCGCAGCTTCTCGAGCGCCCGTTCACCCCGGCTTCTTTGAAGCAGTTTCTTCCTAGGCTGGTGGAGGAGCGAGAGAGCGACTGAGAGAGGAACGAGGCGGGAGGAAACCGAAGCTGCTGAGCCAGAGAGCAGGACAGGCTTCCGTTGCTTCCTCCCTCCCCTTCTCTCATTTGTGTCCTTGATTCCCGATCCCAGCAGCATTCACCGAAGGCGAACAGAATGTCGGAAATAAAATGCCTGGGGGTAATGAGAACAGCCGCGCCAGCGCGACCGTCCTCATTACCCCAGGATTTTCAGTTTTACCCCATTTGGGGTAATTTACCCCTGTTCCCCGACCACTGACCTATCACATTAATTAGCTATTGTAATTGTTTAGTGTACTATTGTCATTGACCATGCCAGCCAGAAACTCCAGAAACTCCAAATCCTCCAAAAATCTCTACCAATGACCTCCCAGACTCCTGTACATGCTTCAGATGTCTTAAAACCATCAATGAAAGTGAAAATAACATCAAATGCTACCTATGTGACAATCAAGCCCACCTTGCCTGCTTAAACTTAAACAAAGACCTAGCTGATCTCCTAAAAGCATCAGATACTTTTCCTTGTCTATGTCCATCATGTTTTCCTAAGCTAAACAAACCAAGTACCCTGCCTGACAGAGTTGATAGCAGAGAATCACTCATGCACTCAATAGAAAAATGCTTAGCAACATGTTTTGAAACAATTATACAAGAAAGCCTAATTTCACTTGAAAAAAAAATACAACACTGATAAGTGACTACCAATCAGCTCAAAAACAAATCCCAACCCAACAATCACTACCACAGCTACTACCTCAACTACAATCACAACTACAACTAAAACTAACCACCAAACCACAACCACAAATAATTACTATCCCATCAAATAATTCCACAAATGATATCTCCTTACTCATTAGAGACACCATTGAACATGATCAGAAACGTCCAAATGCCATCTTATTTGGTCTTGAAGACACCAACGAATCAGATGACATCACCAAAGTTCGTAATATCATAAGCAACTCAAATACAACAAACATCTGTCCTGAAGATATCATTGAAGTAACCAGAGATGGCCCTGAGTCCAAATACAATGATGGATCGGTGGCCCCAAAATTTTGTAGAGTTGTTTGCAAAAATGAGTCCAGCAAACACATATTCATTCATACAATAAATGTCATTGCAATAACTAATTCCAACCACAAAAAAATTCGCTCAAGACCAGACTTATCCATACTGCAAAGAATCCGCTCCTGTGAACTCCGCAAGGAACTCAAAAGACGTCTAGACAATGGAGAGAAGGATCTCTACATTGACTACCATGCTGATTGTATCAAAAGTAAGTCACACAACCCACAACTCCACATCCAACCCTACCTCATCCAACCCACCATCACTCAAAACTAGGTACGCAACACCCCTAACTAGCTCAATTCCAATGAAAACTGGCCTTAAATGCAAGCTACTCAATGCAAGAAGCCTTGTAAATAAAATACCTGAATTTCTCCTCTTACTAAATATGGCTAAATTCAACATCATATTTGTCTGTGAAACAAGGCTCAATGCATCTCTCCCTGACTCCATTACCACAGTAAGAGACTATCATGTTTACCTATCAGATCATGAAATCCGTAGAGGAGGTGGTGTTGCTATTTTCTATAAAAAGTCCTTACATCTAAAAAACATGCAAGTTACCCAAGAGCTTGCTCTTCCTGAGATCATCATCTGTGAACTGTCCTTAAATACTACATTTCGATTCTTACTATGTTATAGAGCCCCTGATTATGACATCGAACATGTAAACAAGATAAATTCACTACTAACATCGGCAACATCCTGCCCACACGCTTTTATCTTTCTTGGTGACTTCAATCTACTTCACATTAACTGGACCCTTAACGAATGTACAACTGAACCCATACATGCAAGAAACCTGGGACTGGAACAACTAGTAACCAACAATACTAGACTTAACAGCTGCCTCGATCTCATCTTCTGCAATAGTTTGAATTCAATTTACAGAATACAAATTAAAGAACCCTTTTCCAACAGTGACCACAGCATGATTGACTTTTGTCTCAACATACGTCCACACAAAAATCAACACAACAATGTGATCCCTAATTATAACTTCAAAAAAGGTAACTATGATCTTATAGACAATGATCTCTCATCCCTTGATTGGCAATTTGTATTCACTGGATGCAATACTGTTGAAAATCATTACAACATATTTTTACTTGAAGTCAAAAAGAGTCATCAAACTATATGTACCAATAACAACTCACAAAACTAGAAAAAACAGATTGCCCATAACAATTATGGAAGCTTCAATCCAAAAAAAAAAAAGATCACTTTCATGAAAAAACAAATCTGGTCATGTTGCCAACTTCAAAAGCCGATACAAAAATTTATGCCATCAGATAAAAACTGAATGCACCAATTATCACATTAAACAAGAGGAAAACCTTCTACACACCAATTCCACCCGTGCTTTCTACAATTTTGTAAACAACAAACTAAAAGACTCAAGGTCTATCCCACCCCTGAAAGGACCTAATGGTAAAGACTACAATGATGACACTATTAAAGCCAACCTCTTTAACACATTCTTTGGCTCAGTATTTGTAAACAGCAATAGATCATGTCCAGTATTTCCTAGTCAAACCATAGACAACTACAATGATCTAATACATATCGATTTTACAGTAGACAATGTTGAAAAAGCACTGCGCAATCTAAAATCATCCCTATCTATTGGACTGGACAGAATATGTGCCTACTTCTTAAAAAAGCTATCCACTGCCATAGCCGAACCTCTAAGCATAATCTTTGAAAAATCTTGCAGGACCAGATCGTTGCCAAAACTATGGTCACAAGTCACAGTCATCTCCATCTTCAAAAAGGGAGACCCCAGCCTAGTTGAAAATTACAGACCAATCTCTTTATGCTGCGTCATCTGTAAAGTCATGGAATCAATTATTAACCAATCCATTATCCTCCACTTAGAGACAAACAACCTACTCTCTAATAAACAATTTGGTTTCAGAAAAAAACTATCCTGTAATCTGCAACTCTTACACTGCAAAAACATATGGTCTATACAACTCGATCAGTGCAAAGCAATAGACACAATCTACATAGACTTCTTTAAAGCCTTTGATTCACTGGTACATGACAAACTACTTCTAAAACTAAAATCTTATGGTATTTCTGGACACCTGCATAACTGGATAGAAGCATTCCTGTCAAACAGACAACAAATAGTCAAAATTGGGAGCATCCTATCAAATTCTGTACCTGTCAATAGTGGTGTCCCCTAAGGCAGTGTTCTAAGACCAACTCTCTTCATACTTTACATAAATGACTTCTGTGATCATATTAAGATCAACTGCATTCTCTTCATTGACGATGTAAAGCTATTCAACACCACAGACAATACTGCTACCCTTCAAAAAGACCTCGACTATATATCAGAATGGTTAATCAAATGGCAACTTCAAATCTCAACAAATAAATGCTCTGTCTTACATATTGGCAAAAAAAATCAGAAAATAAAATACAGGCTGAATAGTCAAGACCTTGTTGATGATCCAAACTCTGTCAAGGATCTTGGAGTACTCATCTCAAATGACCTAAGTTCTAGAGCCCACTGTAACTACATAGCCCAAAAGGCATTAGGAGTTGTTAACCTAATCTTACATAGCTTTTCTCTGGTAATATTACACTAAAAACTTGAGCATACAAAACATTTGCTAGACTAATATTTGAATACAGCTCATCAGTCTGGAACCCGCATTACGTATCTGATATTATTACAGTTGAGAAAGTCCAGAAATATTTCACAAGAAGAGTTCTCCACTCCTCTATTCGTTGCAGAATACCTTATGCCACCAGACTTGAAATTCTAGACCTAGAAAACCTAGAACTATGCTGCCTTTGGTCCGATCTAAGTATAGTATATAAAATCATACATTGCAATGTCCTACCTGTCAATGAATACTTCAGCTTCAACCATAACAATAGAAGAGCAAACAATAGATACAAACTCAAGGGTAATTGCACCAAACTTGATAGCAGGAAATACAACTTCAGCAACAGAGTGGTCAATGTCTGGAATACTCTACCTGACTCTGTGGTTTCTCCCCCAAATCCCAAAAACTTTAACCTTAGACTTTTTACTATTGACCTCACCCCTTTCCTAAGAGGTCTGTAGGGGGCGTGCATAAGTGCACCAATGTGCCTACTGTCCCTGTCCTATTGTTTCTTTTATTTTTCTTATATATATCCATGTATTTGTAACTATGTTTTTACTTATACCTATTATCTTGTAAGCAATTGACAAACCAAATTAAATGAATGAATGAATGAATGAATGAATGAATGAATGAATGAATAAATAAAGTGGTCTTTTTCTGCACCAATCATCTGTTGAAAATATATGCAGCCTTCTCTAAAGTTGTGAATTCTTTTTTGAATCCTAAGAAAGTGGATAGGATTCTCAAAACTATTGATCCAATTGATTTCTGTAACATAACCCTTACTCACTGTTAGGGTTCACTCAGCTGATTAGGGTCATTTCCTTCTGATGTTGTAAGAAGTGAAGGGGGATTTCTTAATAAATCCTTTTTAAGTTTTATTAAAATATTCGTGTCTCCACTGGTTATCTTTCTTCTGCCCTGCAAATTCTAAATTAAATGATGACATGCAAATTAACAGAAGCTATGTATAAGATAATATATCAATTTGGGCAAATAACTAATAAAGAAAGCAACAACATGCCCATCATCAAAGAGAGAAAACTATAGCAGCTTGTTTTTTTAAAAAAGAGCTTTTTGGTATGATTCCTAAATCGTTTATTAAAAATTGACATGTTTCAGCTCAACGATGCACATAACATTTAACCAGTCTTTTTCAGCTCAGTGAGTGTCAAGCCTGGGTAATAATTACGACTGATTCCTAGCAAGCCTCAGATGGGGTACTTTGGAGACCTCAGATTTAGTTCCAGTAATTAGTTTTTGAAAAAAAAAATCATGCCTTTTTCATTTTAACTACTTTTCCTATATGCTGTCAGTTGCTTATAAAGTAAGTACTGCTAACCTTAAATTACTTTGCTGTAAATGTTTCTTAGAAGACTTAATAACATTGATGCTATGCCAGACACTATATTAGACACAGCTGTGTACAGATTATTTCTACTGCAAATATTCTTGAAACATTATTTGTCTCATACAGATGAGACTAGAATACCAGAACTGACCCAAGCAATTCACTGAATTCTTTGGCTAAGCGAAATTTTAACCATGCCTTGAAATCTAAATCTTATGGTATTTCTGGACACCTGCATAACTGGATAGAAGCATTCCTGTCAAACAGACAACAAATAGTCAAAATTGGGAGCATCCTATCAAATTCTGTACCTGTCAATAGTGGTGTCCCCTAAGGCAGTGTTCTAAGACCAACTATCTCCATACTTTACATAAATGACTTCTGTGATCATATTAAGATCAACTGCATTCTCTTCATTGACGATGTAAAGCTATTCAACACCACAGACAATACTGCTACCCTTCAAAAAGACCTCAACTATATATCAGAATGGTTAATCAAATGGCAACTTCAAATCTCAACAAATAAATGCTCTGTCTTACATATTGGCAAAAAAAAAATCAGAAAATAAAATACAGGCTGAATAGTCAAGACCTTGTTGATGATCCAAACTCTGTCAAGGATCCTGGAGTACTCATCTCAAATGACCTAAGTGCTAGAGCCCACTGTAACTACATAGCCCAATAGGCATTAAGAGTTGTTAACCTAATCTTACATAGCTTTTCTCTGGTAATATTACACTAAAAACTTGAGCATACAAAACATTTGCTAGACTAATATTTGAATACAGCTCATCAGTCTGGAACCTGCATTACGTATCTGATATTATTACAGTTGAGAAAGTCCAGAAATATTTCACAAGAAGAGTTCTCCACTCCTCTATTCGTTGCAGAATACCTTATGCCACCAGACTTGAAATTCTAGACCTAGAAAACCTAGAACTACACTGCCTTTGGTCCGATCTAAGTATAGTATATAAAATCATACATTGCAATGTCCTACCTGTCAATGAATACTTCAGCTTCAACCATAACAATAGAAGAGCAAACAATAGATACAAACTCAAGGGTAATTGCACCAAACTTGATAGCAGGAAATACAACTTCAGCAACAGAGTGGTCAATGTCTGGAATACTCTACCTGACTCTGTGGTTTCTCCCCAAACCCCAAAAACTTTAACCTTAGACTTTTACTATTGACCTCACCCCTTTCCTAAGAGGTCTGTAGGGGCGATGCATAAGTGCACCAATGTGCCTACTGTCCCTGTCCTATTGTTTCTTTTATTTTCTTATATATATCCATGTATTTGTAACTATGTTTTTACTTATACCTATTATCTTGTAAGCAATTGACAAACCAAATTAAATGAATGAATGAATGAATGAATGAATGAATGAATGAATAAATAAAGTGGTCTTTTCTGCACCAATCATCTGTTGAAAATATATGCAACCTTCTCTAAAGTTGTGAATTCTTTTTGAATCCTAAGAAAGTGGATAGGATTCTCAAAACTATTGATCCAATTGATTTCTGTAACATAACCCTTACTCACTGTTAGGGTTCACTCAGCTGATTAGGGTCATTTCCTTCTGATGTTGTAAGAAGTGAAGGGGATTTCTTAATAAATCCTTTTTAAGTTTTATTAAAATATTCGTGTCTCCACTGGTTATCTTTCTTCTGCCCTGCAAATTCTAAATTAAATGATGACATGCAAATTAACAGAAGCTATGTATAAGATAATATATCAATTTGGGCAACTAACTAATAAAGAAAGCAACAACATGCCCATCATCAAAGAGAAAACTATAGCAGCTTGTTTTTTTAAAAAGAGCTTTTGGTATGATTCCTAAATCGTTTATTAAAAATTGACATGTTTCAGCTCAACGATGCATAACATTTAACCAGTCTTTTTCAGCTCAGTGAGTGTCAAGCCTGGGTAATAATTATGACTGATTCCTAGCAAGCCTCAGATGGGGTACTTTGGAGACCTCAGATTTAGTTCCAGTAATTAGTTTTTGAAAAAAAAAATCATGCCTTTTTCATTTTAACTACTTTTCCTATATGCTGTCAGTTGCTTATAAAGTAAGTACTGCTAACCTTAAATTACTTTGCTGTAAATGTTTCTTAGAAGACTTAATAACATTGATGCTATGCCAGACACTATATTAGACACAGCTGTGTACAGATTATTTCTACTGCAAATATTCTTGAAACATTATTTGTCTCATACAGATGAGACTAGAATACCAGAACTGACCCAAGCAATTCACTGAATTCTTTGGCTAAGCGAAATTTTAACCATGCCTTGATACACACAACCTTCTACAATGCTATTACAAATCTGGGACTGGAACAACTAGTAATCAACAACACTAGACTAAACAACTGCCTCGATCTCATCTTCTGCAACAGTTTGAACCTAATTTACGGAATACAAACTAAAGAACCCTTTTCCAGTAGTGACCACAATATGATCGACTTTTGTCTCAACATACATCCACACAAAAATCACCACAATGATGTAATCCCCTATTGTAACTTCAAAAAAGGCAACTATGATCTTATAGACAACGATCTCTCATCCCTTGATTGGCAATCTCTATTCACTGGATGCAATACCGTTGAAGACCATTATAACATATTTTTACTTGAAGTCAAAAGAGTCATCAAACTATATGTTCCAACAACAACTCCCAAAACAAAACAAAAAAGCAGATTACCCATATCAATAAGGAAACTTCAATCCAAAAGAGATCACTCTGGCGGAAAAACAAATCTGGTCACGTTGCCAATTTCAAAAACCGATACAAAAATTTATGCCACCAGATAAAGACTGAATGCACCAATTATCACATTAAACAAGAGGAAAACCTTCTAAGCACCAATTCCACCCGAGCTTTTTACAATTTTGTAAACAACAAACTAAAAGACTCAAGGTCCATCCCTCCCTTGATAGGACCTGATGGTAAAGACTGCTTGCGACGACACCATTAAAGCCAACATCTTTAACACATTCTTCGGCTCAGTATTTGTAAACAGCAATGGATCATGCCCAGTATTTCCTAGCCGTACCACAGATAACAACAATGATCTAATACATATCGATTTCACAGAAGACAATGTCGAAAAATCACTACGCAATCTAAAACCATCTCTATCTATTGGACCGGATGGAATATGTGCCTACTTCTTAAGAAAGCTATCCACTGCCATAGCCAAACCTCTAAGCATAATCTTTGAAAAATCTTTCAGGACCAGCTCCTTGCCTAACCTATGGTCACAAGCCACAGTCATCCCCATCTTCAAAAGGGAGACCCAAGCCTAGTTGAAAATTACAGGCCAATCTCCTTATGCTGCGTCACCTGTAAAGTCATGGAATCAATTATTAACCAATCCATCATCCTCCACTTAGAGTCAAACAACCTACTCTCCAATAAACAATTTGGTTTCAGAAAAAAACTATCCTGTAATCTGCAACTCTTACACTGCAAAAACATATGGACTGACACAACTCGACCAGGGCAAAGCAATTGACGTAATCTACATAGACTTCTGTAAAGCCTTTGATTCAGTGGTACACGAAAAACTACTCCTAAAAATAAAATCCTATGGTATCTCTGGACAACTGAATAACTGGATAGAAGCATTCCTGTCAAACAGACAACAAATGGTCAAAATCGGGAGCGTTCTATCAAATCCAGTACCTGTCAATAGTGGTGTCCCCAGGGAAGTGTTCTAGGACCAACTCTCTTCATACTCTACATAAACGACCTCTGTGATCATATTAAGAGCAATTGCGTTCTCTTCGCTGATGATGTAAAGCTGTTCAATACCACAGACAATACTGCTACCTTACAAAAGACCTTGACTATGTATCCGAATGGTCAAACAAATGGCAACTCCAAATCTCAACAAATAAATGCTCTGTCTTACATATTGGCAAAAAAATCAGAAAATAAAATTCAAGCTGAATAGTCAAGATCTTGTTGATGACCCAAACTCTGTAAAGGACCTTGGAATACTCACCTCTAATGATCTAAGTGCTAGAGCCCACTGCAACTACATAGCCAAAAAGGCATTAAGAGTTGTTAACCTAATCCTACATAGTTTTTCTCTGGTAATATCACACTACTAACCAGAGCATACAAAACATTTGCTAGACCAATACTCGAATACAGTTCATCAGTCTGGAACCCACATTACATATCTGATATTAGCACAATTGAGAAAGTCCAGAAATATTTCACAAGAAGAGTTCTCCACTCCTCTACTCGCTGTAGAATACCTTATGCCACCAGACTTGAAATTCTAGAACTAGAAAACCTTGAATTACGCCGTCTTCGGTCTGACCTAAGCATGGTATATAAAATCATACATTGCAATGTCCTACCTGTCAATGAATACTTCAGCTTCAACCATAACAACACAAGAGCACACAATAGATACAAACTCAAAGTAAACCGCACCAAACTTGATTGCAGGAAATACGACTTCAGCAATAGAGTGGTCAATGTCTGGAATACTCTACCCGACTCTATAGTCTCTTCCTCAAACCCCAAAAACTTTAACCTTAGACTGTCTACTATTGACCTCACCCCTTTCCTAAGAGGTCTGTAGGGGGTGTGCATAAGCGCACCATCGTGCCTACCGTCCCTGTCCTATTGTTTCTCTTATTCTTTTATTTTTCTTATATGTACCCATTTCATGTATTCACAACTATGTATACACTTATACTTATTATCTTGTAAACAATTGGCAAATCAAATAAATAAATAAATAAATAAATAAATAAATAAATAAATAAATAAATAAACTGCATTCTATTAAGAGAAAGCTTCCTGTCCCCCACAACTATTGTAAAAAAAGTTGCATGTAGACAATCTGTTTCTCTCCTGAAGGTGTGAAACACAACAATTTGTTCTTCAGAGGTGACAGCATCTACTTATCCCGAAAGGCAAAACATCTTTGCAAATATTCATAGGCAGTATTTTCTAAAGTGCTCAGAAGCAGCTGCCATCACAAGCTACATAACTTCCCCCCCTCTTTCCTTGACCCTGGATCAAGGAAATATGTGATCAAATGAGTAGAATTTGTGGCAGATATTATGGTGGACACTAACCAGGTACTGCTGGACATTTTTGGCCACCGCAGAATATGGCAAAAATCAGCAGTGCTGATATCCTCAATAGGAATTTGATTTTATTCTCATCAATTTTGCTGGAATACAAGAGTTGAAGGCTTGAGGAGGCTGGTTCCCTAGTAGAAATAACATGAAAAACATTATCAACCCAATCAGACAGCACTGAAACATACTTAACTCTTAAGCTTGACTTAATTTTTTTTCCAAATTTTCCTTAAATAAGACCAATCCAATGAAGGTTCCAAAATTATCCCCTTTCTTCTTATTCATCCTCACTTCCCTCCATTCCCATACAATCTTTGTCCCAGAGTCATTCACATGAAATGTGGCAGTGCTTTTGTGATTACTGGGCATGGTTTTGTTCAGCCAGTTCCAAGGGAAATTCAGGCAGCTATGCACCTCATTCTTCTGCGTTTCAATGGAGATTCAGTGGCCCACCCTTAATATCCCATCACTATTTGTGAAGAAAAACGCAGATGCTTTTTGAAAAAAGAAGGGCAGCAACACTGCGAGCTACAGCGTCACCATGATAGATGTTATTCAATGCCACCTAAACTAGTGCATTTGAGTACCACCAGCTAAGTGTCAATCAACATTGCAAACCACATGATGGAACCACTGAAAACTTTTCTTTAAAAACAAATTCTTAATAGGCGGAATGATTTGCTGCTTTTTGTCATGACTCACTGGTGGCATTCTTGCCTGCATCATGTCCATGTATTAACTTTTATGGTTACTTTAAACCACATTGCTTTTTTTAAGGCAAAACAGTAATTTACCCATTTCTTAGTCATACAGTTTAAGTCTAAAAATAGATATATCACTGGAAACTGATACATTGATGCAACAAAGGGTATTGCATCACCAAGAACAGTTTATAAATTAACAGATAATCAGAGTTGGAAGGGTTCTTGTAGATCATCTAGTCCAACCCCCTGCCCAAATGGGAGACCCTACCATTTCTGATAAATGACAGTCCAATCTCTTCTTGGAAGTCTCAAGTAATGATGCTCCCACAACTTCCGAGGGAAGTTGGTTGATTGTTCTCACTGTTTCTCCTTATTTCCAGGTTAAATCTCTCTTTGTTCAGTTTCCATCCATTGTTACTTGTCTGGCCTACAGGTGCTTTAGAAAATAGCTTGACCCCCTCCTCCTCTCTGTGGCAGCCCTTCAAATATTGGAAGACTGCTATCATTTCTCCCCTGGTTCTTCTCTTCACTAGGCTAACCAGCCCAGTTCCTGTAACCATTCTTCATATGTTTTAGTCTCCAGTCCCCTAATCATCCTGGCTGTTCTTCTCTGTACTTTTTCTAGAGTCTCAACTTCTTTTTTATAATGTGGTGAACAAAACTGGATGCAGTACTCTAGGTGTGGTCTTACTAAGGCTTTATAGAGTGATATTAGTACCTCACTTGATCTCTTACTTGATCTTAGAACTGTAGAAAAAATATAGAATACTTTCCTATTATAAAGTGCCTGAAATAACTAGGAGATATTTTGTTTTAGTTAGACAATTTATTGTCTATTTTGTTACAGGAGTTTTATCCATGACTAAGTAAAAGTGTGTCATGCATGTATATCTCCCATGTTCAATAACTGCTCTCTTAATTTATAATCCTTTTTCTATTTGGATAGAATCTTTCACATTCTATTTTAGTAAGTTAAAGTTTGTTCCTGTATTCATACCACGCTACAGTATGTAGCACCATTCTTTAATGAATCACTTTGCAAATTTCTTGGCATGGTTCAAGAAGAATGAGTTCAAAATATTTGCATTTTGTCTAATTAATATTGCTACGGTAATTTAGCATAGTTTTGAAAAGATGCACCAACAGATTCTGTAGTTTTGTCTCTATTTGTCATTTTAATGAATGAAGATTCTAAAGAAAAATAATAATAAACTCAATAAAAGTCAATAACATTGTAATGTTCTAACAGTTCCACCCACTTAATTCAAATAATGGCACTCTTTCATAAGGTCCTGAAGACTTGGTTTTTGCCAGGAGATCTGTGGAACTCAGAGTGGGATGGAGGCCATCAAATGGCTTATTTGACTGTGTGTTGTTGCCAGGGTAGTTGGGAAGTTATTGGGGTTTTTTTTATTGGTCTTTTTAATTTTTTCTATTCTGTGTTTTTATTGTTTGTAAAATTTGTTGTGAGTGAATAGACAGCTATATAAATTTTCCAAATAAAAAAGTAATTAATTAATTAGATGCAAATCAAATCAAATAATAAATAAAAGAGAGAGAGAAATGTTAACGAAATTGGAACTTGCACTGGTTTTCTTTAAACTCCCATCAAAACAAACAGCACATTCATAATGGATTGACCTCCCTTTCTTCTCTGTAGGCCCCTAATTGCTCCTTCTATCTGCTCCACAACTGACAAAATTGAAGGGGAATATGGTATCCACATGAAGAGAAATGGCAAAAGAAAGGAATGTTATATTACATGATTGAAACATGGTATAACATAGGAGGCACTTAGGGAAAAATATCGGAATCTACAAAAACAATTCTTTGCTATCACGGAAATTAATTTTATCATTGCTTTACTGTTAAATAAAACAACTTCCTACTACTATGTTTGCAATTGAATGAAATAATAAAGATTGGATTGTTGACGCTTGAAATTTAGATTGTCAATATCTTTGTCAACCCACCTTTGCTTTTAAATGAGAGACATGAATTCAGATTGCTTCCATGTATGACTTAACTGACATGCATTCACGAAGCGGTTGAAGATATGCTTGTAAAGGTTATGCTGATAATGCTGCACATTGCCCAGAGGAGATCATTGTTAGAAGCTTTGATGAGTTATTCAAGAAATGGTGATGCAGGGCTAAAAATCTCCTCTCTAATGATCCCAGAGAAGATAAACAGCTGTGATGACAATAGCTGTTGAAAATGAACGTTGCACTGGGATTAATTACCAGGTTCAACTATTAATTTTTGTTATCAATTGTGTAATTGTTCTGAATGTTACATCTCTTAATGCATGCTTTGGATCAGTTTTCTGGGTTCAACAAGTTCTAAGATTACCAATTTCCAACACATTTTTATTTTGAAACAAACAGTAATTAACATAAAAATGCTATCCTAAACTACTGTAAGCAATGAATAATTTGCTGAACTATTAAAGGAATTGATTTACTGGACAGGTTGAATATACAAGACTTCTAAAAATTGTAATTCTTTATGAAGATTATCTAACCAACCAGTTTCAAATTTTTATCTACAACAGTCTCATTCTCTCCTTCCTTCCTTCCTTCCTTCCTTCCTTCCTTCCTTCCTTCCTTCCTTCCTTCATGTGTTGAGATCACTTGTGGTTAATTCTTCGGAAAATGTGTGTAGGATTGCAATCTTAGGATATAAACAGACAAACTTTCAGACAAAAACTATGCAAACCAAACTGCTTCTAAAATAATGGTTAAATAGATGTTTATTAAAATACAGGTCAATTATATTGAAAATTCTATTAATGATTAATACTGAAAGGAAATGATCAATTGTCATCTGAAATATCAACACTGAACAGACAACTATTACATACTGTATTAATAAGGCATAATTGTATCTTGTTACTATTATATAACAGATGTTTTTTCAGTTATAAATGAAAATATGTTCTTCCTTTTTTCTACAAAAGCTTAAGCATTACATTTCAATTTTATAAGGATTCAAAAGAAATACATACATTTTTAAGAACAGCCTTTAAATTTTTAATTTGCTGTAACTTTATTCATTCTCTGGCAACACTAGGTTCTTCTTTAGTTTTTTATTATGGTGTGCCTTTTTCATAAAATTGTATGTTCAAGATAAAAGGCACTTTAGAAGTTTTCATCCTACTGACCTGTTGTGGGCTGGTTTTTTTTTTTTTTTTTGCAAACTTAGCATAATTGTTTAAAACATACATTTCAACGTACAAAAAAATTAGGAAGCAAGTTCTTAATAGAAAGCTTACATTTGCATACGTCTCACAAATGCATACAGGTCAAGGAACACTTTCTGAGCTACAATCCGCACCCCAAAATTCAGAAATATTTTTTTTCTCTAGCTGCACATTTGTTTCATGACTCCTTTATTGCTGTGATCTGCGCAACTCAAATCTGAGATCCAGTCTTTATTAATATATACGAAGAACCCTGTAATGATTATATGAGTAAAACAAAGGGAGCATAACAATGCAATGGGGTGGAGCTTTTTTTTTTTTTTGGTAAATGTAGGGGAGAAGTCTTTTTTATTTCTGACATCTCTTCAGCCTAATGACCCTTACAAAGTTGTGAAGATTGAAGGGAAGGATTCTTAAAGCTCACTGGAGTCACATGTATCAGATGGGCAGCCATATAAATTGAATAAATAAATGAATCCAAAAGAACACAACAATTTTATCAAATCAGACCAAAGGCCTAGGCCTAGCAAATTTGAGCTTTAAACATTCTGATAGTACCAAACAATTAGAGTATGGTAACTGTTGTTTGTCCTCTGATGTTGCTCAGATATTTACAGTTCAGGCCTAATACCCTTAATCTAATTTAATATTATTGGCTAAAGAATGCATATGAAAAGGCCATGAAATACATTCAAAGCAATACTCTTTATTCCCCATTACTGCTTTCCAATAATTGCTTTACAGAAACTTTCAGCCCCTGATTCTGGAATGTATTATATAGCTGTCAGTTATAAATTTGGTCAGTTTTAAATTTGTAAAATCATGTGAGCTTCAGTGCACTTTGTAGTGACAATATGCAGTTGTATTATTCTGTGCTATGTGAAAAACATTCTTTTGTCTGTCTTGCATTGCCTACCATTTAATTTTAATAGATATCCCTTATTTCATTATTATGAATGAAAGATAAAAAGCTGGCTTTATTTCACATTATGCAGAAATATACCCACACACCAAACATGTGTGTGTGTGTATTTCTTATTATGCAGAAATATACACACACCCACATGAACACACAAGCGGACACGCTCATGCCCCCGGGATCTTTGGTTATTTGGGTTTTCTCCCGCATAAAATTGGATTGGAAGTATCCTGGCGACGTTTCGACGAAATCTCATTCGTCATCTTCAGGCTTGTGTCTGGTGCTCTCGGGGCAAGAAACCCGAATAACCAAATATATATAAGAAAACAAATTATATATATATATATATATATATATATATATATATATATATATATATATATATATATATATATATATATATATATATACATATATACATACATATATACATACACACACACACACACACATACATACAGCTTCCTACTTTATTAAATTGTTTCTCATGTTTCTATTTGATAAATTCAATGTGAAGCACTTAGTTGACATACATTATTTCTTTCTTGGAAAGGCTTTGTTTTTGATTTCACCAAAAAAATTCATTCAACAAGGCAGGGAAGCACTATAAATATATAATTACATTCTTACTGAGGCTGCTGATTTACATGGCACAACTGCTATGTTAAATTTAGGCAACAATAATGACACAGTTGGAATGTGCCAAGAAAGTGAAAGCATATGCTAATTTTATGGAAGAAAATGGCATGATTAATCATTTATTCTAAAACCCAGTAAGACGAAATGATTACTGCAGTTCGTAAGGGAAGGTCATACTTGAACTTTGGGTAATATGCTAATGACATTTGAAAGCTCTTAGTACAATGTCTGTGCTCCAAATGGACCTGGAAAATGTTTCAATTATTTTTCTCTATTTCTGTTGCTTTTGTTTTCCAATTTATTTCCATGCATGAGGAATCCTAAAGTACACACATGAGATAAATGAAGACCAACATGCTTTTTGAAATAAGGATTGTTCTTTGTTTTATCAGCCAAAAGGATAAGAACGATTTCTGTCAAGACAAATACCCACTGAATTACACAAAATGATAAAAAAGAAATTTAATGCAAAGCACTCATCAGCCTAACAACCTGCAGCACTGATTAAACAAACCCTTGCAATAACAGATTGTAGTGGGTGGGGACATTAATGGTTATATTTGTTGATGAATACTCGAGACTTTTTATCTTTTTTTCCTTTTCCTGCCTCATCACCTCAAACTCTGTGGAATGTATGATATATCCTTAATTTAAAAACCTCTAAATAAAAAAAAAAATTGGGATATGTTTTCAAACTTGGATTCTGTCAGTTATTTTCAAAGTCTGTATATTGAAATACACATCTGTAGATCTCTGGTAGCAGGGGGAATATTTAATTCACATTCCTATGAACATCTCAGATCTTAACTCACTGCTAGTTTAGACACTGTCTTCAACTATCTACCTACCTAATTCCCACAGAATTTAAATCAGAGATAATCCAGAGGAAGACAGGTTCAGAAGAAGGCTACAGTAGCAGAATTTAAGATACATTGTAACACTCATCCTAGAACAGGGCTGTCAAACTTGCGGCCCATAGGCTGGATGCATCATGCACTTGGTCACATCCACGCCCGGTTTAGCGAAGGGGGGAAAAGTCCTGATATGTCATGTGACACTCCTGCCCTAGAACATCTCTGAAACTTTTGTTAGGGGCATAATGTTAATGTTAACTTTAATACGATGTTTAATTGTATGTATGCAATTGTTATTGTAGGAAATGATGAGTCTGCGCCCAAGGAAAGGGACAAATGTGTCATCAATTTTGAGTCCCTTCATACCCACAAGTCCAGCCCACCTTTAATTCCATTGATGCTTATCTACCACCAATTTGCTTGACTGTTACCGTGTTTCTCATATAATAAGGCCGGGTCTTTTTTTTTGAGCCCCGAAAAAATGGCTAGGCCGTCTGCCTTTCGGGTGAGTTAATCCCCCCTTGCATCTTCGGGCAGACGGCGTGACGGCTTGGATGTTGACCTTGGCATTGGTGGGGCACTTTGTATCGGGGTCAACGCAGGCAGCACCATATCCAGGTGTGCAACAAAAGTATCTCCTAACGGCAAGCCCCCTACCATTCCCCATTTTGCATGTTTTAATATAGGCCTTAATTTGGGGGAGGGGCTTAATTTCATTTCATGCCTATAAAACATGCTGGGACTTCCTATTGGGGGAGGCCATATTGTTGGAGAAACAGGGTAGTAGTTCAGATTCTTGTAGAAAGCATTAGCTTACAATAAACCTATATTTATTTGAACTGCTGGACTCCTGATTTTCTGTGCTTGACCTTTATATTCTATAAACTTTCTAATAAAGAAACCTTTGCTTTTCTCATCGCATAATTTTTTTCCTGATAAGTGGTGTTAAAATATACGTATAAGAATCAGAATAGTGGCTTTCAGACACATTATTTAGACAAAAATAAATCTCTTTGAAAAAGAAGAAATTCTAGATTCTTTCCAATTTCTGAATTGATCAAAATAGAACCTGAAGAGAATGGGAAAAATGGATTATATGTATAATCTCATAGGAGTTGGGAAATATTAAATCTGTAAGGAAGATTGAGACTCACGTTTTTAAATATTTTTCTCTATTTTTCTTTCCTTTTGCACTTGGAATTTTTTCAATTATTTTCTAATTTCTGTTTGTATTATGCTTTAGTATTGTTAATTTTTTTTAAAAAAACTATTTTTTTAAAAAAAGCACAACAGAAGGAACAGTATATGAAGCAATTTCTTTCCAGATCATTAAAACAGATGTGTCTTGTAACAGACTAACACAGATGCTTCATAAGTTGCATCCAGTTGTCTCAATAAATGTATCATAAAAAGCCAGCTCACTTCCATAGGAAAAAGTTTAAAAAATCTGCATACATGCTGAGATAGCCCAAAGAATCTTGTGAGCCTGAAAAACAATTTGGCTCATTTAAGTAATTTTTTTTTAAATTGCTCAAGTTCTCTTCCCAACAGGAAGTTTTTATTTGGCTTTCTTCTTCTTTTATGCATTTATTAATGACGTGGAACAAACTTTTAAAAATGAGATATTAAGATTAATAAAGTTTCCTCTCCTTGTGGAATAGACATTGACAACAGAATATTTCTAAAGAGCTGAAGGAGTAACTAATAGTATTTTAATATCTAATTTGTTCAGCCAGGATGTATCCAAACAAACTCTTGTAGAGTTGTATTTTTATTATTTCAAATCAAGCTGATACAACTGTATTTAATTTATTAATTTTAATTTAATAGTGACACATACTCTTAACTGACATCTGTTCTGAAACTTTAGAAGGAAGACCAGGATAATAAATATTCATTAAAACACTTAAATAAATAATCATTATTACTTTAAAGTTCAGGCGCAATTACTGTGAAGCTTTTTGAAATATTACAAGAACCACCATCTGGAAAAAATCTTAGCTGTTTCACATTCCATTTTATGTCTTTACTTAGTGTAATGCAGGTAGTTACCAATTTTGATTCATGTAGGCATGGAGGAACAAATTTTGAAATCCATATTTCATGGAAAACTCAATTCTACAAATCTGAATCCTTGTGCGAAGGGAAATTCAGTTATCCTTTGAGATTTGCATTTCTCTAAATTTGTGATAGAGAACCAGTTGGTGTAACTGTACTAGACTGTAAATTCTAGTCATACTTTAAGGGCAAAGCCAGTTGACTTGAGCCAGTCACTTAGCTCTAGGAAAGAGGCAATGGCAAACCACTTATGTAAAACGTTATCTAAAAGGACTGCAGAAACTTGCCTAGGCAGTGTTTGAAAGTTGAACATGATGAGGCTGACTCTGTAAAACCGCTTAGAGAGGACTGTAAAACACTATAAAGCAGTATATAAGTCTAAGTGCTATTGCTATTGCTATGATGAGAAAAATGATGTAATGCGTGTTCAAATATGTTTCTTGATAGAAATGTACATAAAAGCTGAAATAACAATATAAACATAATTATGGGAAATGATTATAAAAGTATGCACGCGTGTTTATGTCATTATAAGTCTCCAACCAATGGTTTGGGAACTGTGAGTTTGATACAGATTCTTAATGCAAAAATAAAATAAAAGTATAGTGCTGAAAAGTCTCAGAAACTTTTGGAAATTTCTTTAAATATTTTGGGAAACTAGATATTTTAAATTTAGCAACTTCAAGTAGATCTCCAAAATCTTGTAAGATGTTTCTTTGTAAGGTACTCTTATCTGTTATATTGAATTTGGGGTTTTTCAGATGGTTGTAGAAAGAAGGCAATATGGATGCCACAGAGCTGATCCCTGGTTTATATGGTAGTCATCAAAAGTTATAAACAACATTGTTAGGGATAACATTGTTTACCCTAATTGGTTTGGGTAAAAATAATAAATAAGGTATCATGGTTTGTTAGTTAAAGTGTGTGTAACTTTAACTGCAAGAATGTAATTAAGGGTGTGGTTGTAAAAGCACTATATTAGAAGTGAGGCAATTTCAGCTCTCTCTCTCTGGCTTACTGATCCCTAATTACTTGATGGATTGATGACTGCGTTCTTGCTGGAAAGGGGAGAGAAGAAGGAGTGTTGATTTTTCTCAACGGAGAGAAAATAAAGATTGGACTGATTTATTGTAAGTGAACTGACATTGGCTATTCAACACGGACTTTGCAAATAGAGTATTCCCGACAAGACTTGACTGAAATTGATATATGACTAATG
Source organism: Notechis scutatus (assembly GCF_049901735.1). Taxonomy (NCBI): domain Eukaryota; kingdom Metazoa; phylum Chordata; class Lepidosauria; order Squamata; family Elapidae; genus Notechis; species Notechis scutatus. Next base: position 153,301,965 of record NC_142011.1, on the reverse strand, counting down.
GACCGTTTATTTGACTATGCTATAATTCTTAAATGGAATAAACTATATTCTTGATAGCACAAGCGTATCTGTATTTTTACTGCATGTTAACTAGAAAACTTATCTCACACATTTACCTGTCTTCCTATCTGACTTCGCTGCACATTCTGTTTAGTTTGTTTTCCTTAACACCCGTTGGGGAATCCAGGCTTAACAAACATGATTGCTTTTTTTTTTAAAAAAGGAAAAGGTCAGGATATGTTGTATTACATAAATGTACATACTAAGATATTTGAAGAGTAGGGAAAGGATGAATGGTAGTATTAAAACCTTAAATTGATGTGGGATGCATTTATCTTAAAAAGTTAAATTTCCATTCACCTCTAGATGATGTAAAGTGCCAGATTGTTTTTGTATTCTTTGTATTCATTTCTTCACATCTAATAGATGTCTCAATTTCTACAAATTTGACAGCTTGTACCCTAGCCGCCATGGCCTAACAGAAAGGTGGATGAGAGCTGCCATTCAACAACACCCAAAGGGACATATTTTTTCCCCTTTGTTCTAAAGGAGAAGATGTAAATGGAATTGCTATCTTAGTGTTCCTCAACCTCAGCATCTTTAAGGTGTGTGGAATTCAATTCCCATAATTCCCTAGGCAGCATACTAACTAGGAAATTCTGGGAGTTGACAGCCACACTTCTTAAAGTTGCTGAAATTGAGGAACTGGCTTACTCCACTCCCACTCAGAGTAAAAATTCTATTTTTGGCCATGAAGAAGTGATGGAACGTACTTATATTTCCTAAATTGTAATTACAAATATTTTCTTGTGACACCTGTTGGCTCAGCCCAACACTAGGTTATCTGTCATGATAGGCCAAGGAATTTATACAGCATAGAATAAGCTGGAATCCAAATAGTATTTATTTCTATGCAGAAAGGTATGAAGCTAAGTCAAATCCAGCATGCCAAAACACAGCAAGTTTTGAAACAAAGGAAAATAATTTTATTAGTTTATATAAATAATACACTTCCTGCTAAAATTCTATATCCAGGGTGGGATTCTACCAGGTTGCATCTATTCGCTAGAACCGGTTGTTAACATTCTAAGCAGTTCAGAGAACTGGTTGTTAGAAGAAATTACTGACCTAATCCTGTAAGGAAGGCAGGAAGGAAACATTCTGGTGTTGCTTACAAAAACTGCCTCTCCATTAACCCTTATTACATTCTTGGCAGGACTAGATTTCCTGCCTCTGGAATGTCTCTGGAGTTTTTTTTCCCCTCCTTTGCTGGTACTTTGCTTGTGTGGAGTGACCATTCAAAGTTACAATGGCACTGAAAAAAGTGACTTATGACTATTTTTCACACATACGACTGTTGCAGCATCCCCACAGTCATGAGAGGCCAGGCGAGGAGATGCGTTCCTTGATGTGAATGATATTGAGTTGGCCACACCCAGCCAATAACATGACCACCAAGCCATGTCCACCCAGTCACATGACCACCAAGCCATGCCCACCACCTAAGCCACACCTACAGAACCGGTTGTTAAAAATTTGAATCCCACCCCTATCTATATCCCATAATATGTGTGGGAGTGCACTTAAGAGTTAGACTTTCACCTCAGGATATGTTTTTTTCACATGCTAATGATTAGCTTTGTTTACTTCTGAATTTTTCCTCAAACATCCTAACTGCAGTTTAAACTAAACGTCACAGTATCTTCCTATATCCTAGTAAAGGACCGACTTGCAAAATTCCTTAGCCAGATTGACAAGACCACATCCCATCCCATCAACTCTAACCCATCACCTAAATTAACACTTTTAGCTGCTGGCCAGTGAAGATCACCACTGAATTTGTGGCTGATTTCCAAAAGACCTTAATAATTTCTAAATGGGTTAACAGATTGATAAGCCAACCCACAGGCCCTCACACCCTATTTGAAAAAGCATTAAAAAAAAGAGACAAGAATTGCTCGAAGTAGTTAGCAATTATACCACCTATCGTATACTTAAAGCTATAAAACAATGACACAATCAGATGAAATCAAATTGTTTCCAAGAGCATTGTATGAAGGGGAAAAATTCTGTTGGGTTACTATTTGATTCTAATGGTGATGCTTACTGAGAGCTGTATCTGGGGAAAAAAGAAAGAAAGAAAGAAAGAGCAGCCATGGATAGTGTTTTTTTTTTTTAATGGGAAGCTGTCTAATTGCATGCACAATCCAGGCTGAGGCCATGCACTTCTACTTTCTTTCCAAACTAGGCCATCTTAGATATATGCCTTTTAGAAAAAGCCTGCTTATTAGAACATGTATTGTGACCTAACTTTTATTTTACCCTGCCAGATTTTATTTTAAATCCTGTTCCTGGCAAATTTAGAAAAGAGCAAATCAAATCAAAATGGATATAAACCATTTCAAGTCCACTTTTCCACAGCCGCTGGAGCTCCCTCTGGCCAGAATTGCTACAAACTGACAGCACTATGTCATCTCATTTTAAGGAGAGGACTAGAGGAACATCACAGCGTTAGTCCTCAAAAAAATGAATATGACAGTTAAACAAAGGGGGGAGGGAGGAACCACTCCAAATGTATTTCTGTCTGTATATGTAAAATGTTTACTGAAATACGTAACAGCAATTTTAGAGGTTGGAAAAATGGACATAAACTACATGCAAAATAGTTTACAATTGCACAAATACAATGATCCAAATAATCATTAAAATTCCATCACTGCTGTTCTTTAGTTAGATTGTTCCAGAACAAAAACTCTTGTGGAAGAATGCAACTTTTTTTTTTTGAACATTTTATTTGGGTTTTCACAAAAACAAAATACAAATAAAACATCTTTTTTGAAAATAGCATGGTCCCAGGTTATCACTTCTTCATACAGACACAAAACTCAATTTCATGCTCATTTTTATATTCTATTCTATATCTTATTACCATTTTATATTTTCTATATAGTTTTTCCCCTCTTTTAATTTTCTTAACTTTGTTGTAATTATCTCATCTCAATTCAAATCATTATATTTATACTTTTGTCTGTCCTGTTTCAATTTCACATTATCTTTTCTTATTAAGCAATTTTTTCCCTGTAGTTACCAATTAGAGTATGATACCTTTATATCCTTTAATTTTATCCATTCAAACTCTTATTTAAGCTTCAATGTATACCTTTAAGATTATAGCATTCAATAACTTCAAATCGAGTTCTTCTTGGTACATTCTTAAAATAGAGACTATATTCTTAAAAGAATATATATATATATATATATATATATATTCTTAAAAGTAATATATATATAATTTATATTATATATATATATATATATATATATATATATATATATATAAACACACATTCACATTCCATTCCAATTCAATTCTATCATTAATATGCATTAAAATCTTAACATCTTTAACATTTCTTTTCAATTAAATATCATACTTCCTTGGGAACACTTATAAACTTTCCATAGTTAATTTTTTTCCATATTTCTCACTTATATTTTTATAAATCATTACTAATAATTAAAAATGTTCCCTTTTAATTCTCTCAATCATTTTAATTCATTTATTTATTAACAAACATCCCACTACATTACAGTAAATATTTTATCCATCATCATATTTTCTAAAATTATTTCTATTTGTAATATAACAATGCTATCTTATATACCTTTGCAGAATCCCTTTTGCAATTAAATTTTCACCCATTATCTCTAAACAAGCTTATGGTTACAATCCTTATTATATCTTTTCTCAGTTTCTCCATTTCTTGTTTCTGTTTTTTACAATTTCTTTTCCTTGCCTTCTTCCCCCTCTTCTTCTCCCTCCCCTTTTTACCCCCTCATCTCTCTACTTCTAACTCTCTCATCTGTAATCCCCTCTTCTGTTTTCTAATATTATACTTATCTTTCAAATTGTTCTTCTTTTTGGTTGTTTTTTCTAGTCTTAAACCTTTCACTCTCTTTCCCCCCTTTTCTTCCCCCCCCCACTTAAAATTATTTGATCATTAAAGATGGCTTCTTCTTTGTCCCAATCTTCTTGTTCTGCAAGCGTTTCTTGTTGCTTCTCATAGTTCCAGATCTCCATTTCTAAGAATTGAAACACGAAGCCAAAAGAACTTCTCCCTTCTTGTGCATCTTCTTTCCATTTTTTAAGTTCCGTTTTCAGTTCTTCTAAGAGTGATACCATTTTAAAAACTTTTAAACAACCACCCGGTTAATTTTAGTCATCTAGATGCAAAAACCAAAAATCACCAAATAATCCGGAAGAATGCAAATTTTACTCCCCATCCTGACTCAGAAGCAAGCTATTCCAAACTGAGGCACTTGCTGTTGAGAAGATCCTCTGGGCTTGCTTCCTGCTGCTATGGGTGGGAAAAGAACCCACAGAGCTCTTCAGGCCTAGACCACAAGAAATGGTCAGCTTCCACCTGGAGATGACACTTGCATAGAGGGCTTTATTGGTAACAACCAGCATCTTGAATTGAGCTCATACCAGCAATCAATGGAATTGCTGCAACAGAGAGGTTATTCTGCTAATTTGGTTAGCACTGGTTACAAATGCATAGCTACAGTTTTACCAGTGGCATCTTCTGGGTGAACTTCAGCTACAGTCCCATGGAAAGAAACTTGCAGTAACCTAAATGGGAAATAAAAAGAGTGTAAATTACTGTTATCAGATCTTCTTAGTTTAGGAAAGGTTACACTTAGACCAATTGAAGCAGGTCAAAGGCCCCCTTGACCATGACTTTCATTTGATCCTCAGACTCTGTACCTCTTCTTTCAAGTGAAGTACAATCCTTTCAAGAACAATAGATGAACTGGGCATAGCATCAGAACACTGATGTACAGTGTTCTGTCTTGCTGAGGTTCATGGGCTCTGTTTCATCCATCCATCCTGCAGTAACTGGTGGAAAATTTCTGCCACTTCTCATACTTGTTCTAGGATGGAGATATTTAAGTGGGTATCACCACTGATGGCACCTCTCCTGAAATCAGTCAATAACATCTCCTTGCAGCTTCATGTAGATGTTGAAAAGAACAGAGTAGAGGGTTAAGCTCTGGGGTGAATTCCCCAAGATTCCCTACTGAATTTCCCAATATTTCAATCTCCTATTCCCCATCATACCAGTTTGAATCTCAAACAGGAAGACCTGCAAAATAAAGCCCCCATCTATCATGCTAACAGGTGATCCAAAAAGATATCAGGGCCAGCATAGTCAAATGCAACTAAGCTATTTAATAGGTTCAATTTAACAGGTACGTGATTGCCGTTCAGAACCAGCCACAGATCACCTACAAGTGACCAAGTATGCTTTCCGATTCATGCCCAGGTCTGAAAACCAACAGGAAGGGACTAGATAATCCTTTTCATTCAAAGTGCAAACATTTTCTATGTTACAAAAAATATACTTCTTATTGAGATATTATCCTAATCCTTCTAAGAGGCAAGATTAAAAACTGTTTGACATTAATGCTCATTTATTGTTACATGATTTCCACCTGCATTTACTCATTTTTGCAGAAAACTGTCAAGCTAGTATGGTGTAGCAATTTAGATGCAAATAGGAAAAACGGAATTTTCGCAGAGTTCAATATCACTGTTAGTCACAGAAACTTACCGAATGACATCAGTCAAACTCAGCTTCCCTCAACCGTTGTTGCTGGAATGAAATCTGAACAAGGAGAGCTATATGAGCTTCAATTCCTGTAGAAAAGGTAGGATCAAAATCTAATAAATGAGTGAATAGGAAAAAAATGAGTGAATAAATTAATAAATTGTATAAATAAATAGATGTAGAGATACGTACATAAAATGTTTGTACATACACACATAAAATTAAACAAAAAATAATTTCTCATACATTTCTTTGATCATTTCTTTTAACAAAATGTTGTTTCATCTCCACTAGGTCTTTTTTTTCTTTTCTTTTCTGTGAATATATATTTTTCAAATATGTAGTACTTTAGTCTACATATCTATTAATGTATACTTCATTGTTATTTTTCCTGATGCATAAATACTTATTTGGAAGTACAGGTAGTCCTTGACGTATGACCACAATTGAACCCAAAATTGCGGTTGCTAAACAAGACAGTTGTTAAGTGAGTTGTGCCCCATTTTACAACCTTTCTTGCCACTTTCATTAAGTGGATCACTGCAATTATTCAGTCAGTAACACAGTTGTTGTGATAGGACTTCCCCATTGACTTTGCTTGTCAGGAGGTTGTAAACGGTGATTACATGACCCTGGGACACTGCAACTGTCATAAATATGAACCCGTTGCCAAGCGCCTAAATTTTGATCATGTGACCACATGGATGCTTGCAAAAGTCAATTGTGAAAAAGGGTCATAAGTCACTTTTTTAAATGCCATTGTAACTTTGAAAGGTCACTAATGAATGGTGGAGGACTATCTGTAACTTGAATAAATAATGATTGCATGATATAGTGAATAGCAGATCACTAGCAAAGACACTAGGAAAGAGAAAATCATTGCTTTCATTCATGTTCTGATTGTTTTCATTTGACCAGATCTTCACAATTTGCTGCAGTGGAAGTCTACAATATATCTTCTAAATCTAGTGTTGATGACTATGGAATCTTCAGAGTGATTAAAAAAAACAAAACACCAAAAGGCAAGAGACAGAAGTTGCTTCATGACAGAAACTTTAGTGACCTTGTGCACATGTTCAAAAGGGATGGGTATTGTCTCTCATGTAGATGTGTTTGGCTGAGATCTTGGTTTTTCTTTTTCTTTTTTCACATTGTAATATATTTCCTTTATTTTTTAAGATCATTTTTATTTTATTTTTTTATTTTTAAATTTTTTATTTTTAAAAACAAACATAGACATACAAAACATAAAAACATAAAACCATCTTCCATTTTATATACATACAGTGTGTCAGGTCACGAACAAGGTTAAATATTTAGGGATTCATATTACACCAAGATGTAGTACACTGAAGGAAGATAACTATGTTAAACTCAAACAGCAGATTGCAACAGATTTGATGAAATGGGAAAAACTGTAACTATCATTGATTGGGAGAATATCCACAATTAAGATGAATATATTGCCTAGAGTTTTATATTTATTCCTGACAATTCCTATTCGATTAGGGAAAGAGTTTTTCGAAGATTTAAATAGAATTGTGTTGAAATATATTTGGCAGGGTAAAAAAGCAAGAATAAAATTAAAACTGTTACAAGATGCAAGAATAAGAGGAGGGTTTGCCTTGCCGAATTGGGAGCTATATTACCAGGTGACAAGTTTGATGTGGGTAAAGGAATGGATAACACTAAGGAACAGTAAATTATTGACCTTAGAAGGCCATGACTTGCTGCTGGGATGGCATGCCTTTCTCTGGTATAAGGGAACTAAAACACAGGGGTATTTCAGAAGACATTATATTCGTGAGGCATTGTTTTTGAACTGGAAGAAGATAAAAAGACAATATTACTTAAAAATTCCAACATGGATATTAATTATTGAAGCTTTTTCTTATCCAATAATATATAAAAAGGAACAAACAATTAGATATGGGGAGATATTGAATGGGAATATCATTTTTATTAAATGCATCTCTTTCCCTGGCATATGTGTGTGCAGATGCACACAAACAAACCCTACGTTTTCACAGTTTTCACTGTGTCGTTCACAAAACAATTACTTCATTGTTAGCAGAGATGGGAAATTTTGATTTGTCGGACAAAATTAGTGCAACTGTCCGATCAATAACTGGAGGTTCTCTCAAGTATTTCTGTACAACAGTCTTCTTAAATTTAACAAGTGGCAGACTGTACGTAGTATTTTTATCTGTCTTAGCTACTTTTATGAAGTGAAGATTTTTGTGATATAGATATAGTGTAGAGAATACAAAAAATTAGTTAGGAGATGCCATTTACAGAATTTTTAAAGAGGCTGGGTGAATATGAAGAGCACAACCCTGCTTAGAATAGACAGGGAGAATCTACCAAAAGAATCTGGCTTCTTTTGCTGCATTCACCTCATTAAGAAGATTGTTGGTAGCACAATTGCTGTATAGAGCTATACATACAAATTGCAAGTTTGTGAGTTTCTCCCTAATTGGCATATAAGGTTCAGTAGGAATCTCTTCATCTTTCAAAACCAAACAACTGACTGATTCTGCTCAAAACTGATCAAAAGACATCTCTACCAATTTCTTCAAAATTTATAGATTTTACACTTTTGGGGTATCAATAATGATTGTCAAAATGAGTAAAATGACCTTGTTAAAGCAGGTAAGCATCTGGGGCAAAATTGTTTGTGCAGGATTAAAAGTGTCACTGAAGAGATTAGCCATTGGTATTTCATAGTAAACATTTTATTACGTGGTTAGATCTAAGAAGGTATGTTTTTTTTACCCCCACAACAACTCTGTGAAATAATGTGGTGAGCTTCAATGGCTAAGGATGAACTAAAATCTGCTCTAATGCCTTCTTAACCATACCAGCTCTAAAAACAAACGCAGAGCTATCTTTCATCTGTTAATCTATCTATCTGTCTTCTGCTATCATCTATGTCTGTCTGTCTGTCTGTCTGTCTGTCTGTCTGTCTGTCTGTCATCTATCTATCTATCTTAATCTCCTATCTCCCTCACAGAAATGCTATAGATCAAACCTGAGCCCTCATGTTTGAAAAGTATACATTTTACATGTGTACATTTTACCTCTTCCCTTACTTGTGCTACTTTGGTTAATGCATATAATGACTTGAAGTTCATCCACTTAATCTTATAAATGTATAAGCCATATAAATAGAAGATCAACAGAGATTTGCAATTGCATGCCTGAAAATAACTTCAAAGATTTCCTTCTGTTCTTTCTAGAGATTGTTCTGATGTCTACTATAGAAAGTCTCTTTTCTGAAAGTTAGCAAAGGTGATTGTTCTGAACGCTAGGAAGGCTCTTCCAGATACTGCAGAAAAAAGGAAGTGTAGGTGGACCTGCCCATGATGGGGAGGAGAAAAGCTCTGGTCAATGGGTATGGTGGGACAGGGATAGGTAGCCAGGGATCAGGATGAGACCTCCAGGGTTGTGGCAGTTGCTTGTGTGATGGTGGCCTGGTTGAGCATCTGAGATGGGGAGGACTGAAAGACAAGTGGAGAGAACTGCAGTTTCCCAACAGTCATAAGGGCAGATATGCTGCCAAGCACCCAAATTTTCATCATGTAAAAACAGAGGCGTTGCCACAGATGAAACTTTGAGTAGGGCTTGCAATTCCTTTTCTTCAGTGCCATTATAATTTTGAACAGTGGCCGAAATAACAATCAGAAGACAAGGATTATCTGTAGAATCTATATGAAGATTATATTATCTTCTGAAGTAGAGTCAATGATCTAGTTGTAGGTACATACAAAGGCAGAAACTTATAGAATGCTCATTGTTGTATGAATGGTAATAAGGGAAAAACTACAAATTGGTAAAAACAGAGTTTGGGAATGATAAAATGGTAATGAGATTGACAGATGATCTCTTGGTAATATCAGCAGCGAATCTTGAGGAAAATGTGCATAAGGAAGAAAAGAGGGAAAAAAAAGTATAATGAAAATAGAATGATAATAGGAAAGGAAGAGGGGAGTTCTATATGAAAATCTATTATATGATTGATCATGTGTCAATAAGCTATGACCTATGAACCGTATTCAGATGATCTCCTCTTTTTGTATTCCCTGCAAATTAGAATAAATGGGTGAATGGCAGTTTGTCAGGTCTAAGACTCACTGAGCTCCTGGGGTGAGGAGTGAGGTTGAGGTGTAGGTGGTAGCCAATCAGCAGATTGGCACCATCCAATGGGTTTTATACTCCTTGACTTACAACCTGCCTGCTGTGTTCATGGAGATAGAAGAGGGGCAGGATCTGGACTTTTACATAAAAAAAGTTTGTCAAGCCTTGTGATACATTTTTTTAAAGTGCATTTATATATTCACTAGCCTTTATAATAAAAGAATATAGTAAAAGGAGAAATGGATTAGTACAACAATGAGCCTTTTAGGAAAGAAACAAAAATAATGGGACAATAAATCAGCATGTCTAGTTACAATATTTCCAAAGTGGGGTAACCTGATGAAAATATTTGGTCACTTGTAATGTGAGTGTAGGCTTAGTATCCCTTAAAATAATAAACATAAAATTTATCTGCATGTCTATCATATTTAGAAATGATCAGAGCACATCTTAGGTCATCATAGAAAGGGCACCATATGAGAACATGGGAGAGAGCTTCTACTCCCCTGGAACCACAAGGGCAGAGTGTTTGTGAAAAGGGGATTCCATGAAATCTTCCTTCCAGTAGAGCTTAAGGGAGGGCATCAAATTAGACTGGAGAATCTCTCTTAATGTTAAATTGTGTGAGAATCCTATAATAGAGGGCTTGCAGCTGTCTAACAATCAGCAATAGGATTCAGGGGCACTGGTGATAATTATTGTGGTAGCTTTCTGCTATAGTTACCCAGAATGTTGGAACATGGATAATGCAAATTTTGGGAGTCCAGCTTATTGACGTTTAGTAATATTTAGTAATTTATTATCTTGATATTGATATTAAATAATAAAATATGAACAATTGCAGATTACATAAAGGGACTGTCTGAGATAAAATTATCAATTATAATTTTGAGAAAAATGCATTGCATATTTTCTACTATGCTAGAAAAAAGAACATAGAAATCCCAATCAAAGGATGACTCTGTAAATATGAAATATAAGCTATCTGTCTTGCCTTTGACAGAGACCTCATCTTTTCTACTACCTTCTATTATTGGTATCATTATTATGATTGTTATTATTACTTTATTGTTTTGCATTTACACTGAGAGCTTATGCACCGAACATAAATTCCTTGTGTGTTTTATCATACTTGGCCATACTTGGCCATTCCACTCCACTCCACTCCACTCCATTCCATTCCATTCTACTTTATTCTATGCCAAGCATTATTTTATTTTATTTTATTTTATTTTATTTTCAAGAGAACAGTGAAAACAAAGCCAATGCCTTATCTGATCAAGCAGACTTTGAAATCCAGCATAATTGAAGAAAGTGGAAATCATACTTCAATCTCATGCAAAACTGCCTTGGGCCCCAAATGTCCCTTACAAAAGCAACTTCTCTGATGCTGACATTATTATATGCTCTGTTCAAAAGTCTGTAAAAGATAAAAACACTCCAACTTGGTTTTCCAAGCAATTGGCAGGACTCAAGAATAATCAATAAGTAAATGGTCTGCTTGCTTCTATTTCTTTGGATACTAAGATTTATCAGTAGAATGCTTCTATTATGTAGGATATGTGGGAAATAAAACATTTTCTTCAAAAACATTCATCTCGTGGGATTACGGGAAATGTGTAAACTATTGGGATTACATGCACTTGATTATTCTGCAGATAATGGTGTATCTAAAAAATATATTTGAACAGATTTTATTCTTGCGATTGTTCTATTTTTAGATTGTTCTTTTAAAATGCAGCTGTGAAGAAAAGACAAGGATTTTTCACTATTAATTCCACATTTTTCTAAAGTAAGTAAATAATTAAAAAGGGTGTTATTTTAGTCCATTTCCAAATCAGGTTAACTCAGCAGCAAAAAATGTCATATCACTTTCAAAGTTATTTTAACAAGCTAGGCAAAAACTTGAGTTCTGTGACTAATCTCAGGATTCAGTGATAAAAACGTTCATATCACCCATCATACTATTCCATCTGGGGTAAGCAATATTATGTAGTTAATAGACAATGAGTAAGAAATAGCAAGACTAAAATTGTAAAAGCCCTCAAGACATAACTCTGCTGCCATGCCTGGGATGGTCTATTGAGGAGCTTTTACAGTGGCTGAGTTGAGTGGATCTAGGAAGGGATTCTGTACTGATCATTATTATTTCTTTAAATTGATTACAGATTATTTTTAGTATGTTTTAGTTTGTTTTTTTAACTCATTGTTTTGTTTTTTACCTGTTGCGAGCTACTTAAAGTTCCTTAGATAAGATGGGTAGCCATAAAGAGGAGGAGGATTTACTTTAATTTCTGTCGACTTCACCCTATTCCTAAGAGGTCTATAAGGGGCGTGCATAAACGCACAATCGTGCCTACCATCCTTGTCCTATTATCCTCAATTATTAGTTCCTATTTCATGTATTTAAACTTATGTTTATTCTTATTTCTATTATATTGTAAGCTTTTGAAAAAATAAATAAATAAATAAAATAAAGAAATGTTGCAAATATCTGCTTCATTTGGACCACCACAAATACAACAGCAGGAATCACTTCTGATTCAGTTCATAAACTGTGATTTATGTCTTTCTATCAATCCAGAAAATTCTGCCTGGCATGACAAACCAACTGTTTCTTAGCAGGATTTATGAAATTAATTCAGTCACTTATTTGCTCATGTTGAAAACCATGATATTTGTTCTTGAATATATTGGAGTAGCGCTTGCAACCTATAGTATGATGTCATAATATAGATCTTTCAGAGTGCAACATATTAATGGTTTTGGTGCTTAGGAACAGGGTAGATCAAAGTTGTTTCACTACAGGTTTGATTATATATGCATGTGCATGACACACATAATGTGTCTTTTGTACTCCAAAGTCTTGACTTGATTTCTGTGATTTAATGAGGTGACTTTATATTATTGTTACATTTCTCTTCCATTTATAATTTGTGTATTCAGAAAATTTTTGTTGAACTCCCCTCTCCTTCCCCCAGTGAAAACTGACATAATATATGCAATCTCTACATTTGATGTCTCCGTCATGGAGTCATAATATGATGACCATGGAAATATTTAGATTCTCCAGAATAGAGTTAGGCCATTTCCTTCTTCTATATGCAGATGAGATAAGCCTAGTTTCTTTAAAACTTTCTAAAGGTACTTAACAATCCAAATAAATATTGCACTGACAATTATTTAATGATATATCTCGATTATTGATATTTGAAACTAATAACAGCATTTGACATCACTGTAATATATAAATTCAAAGGAAGTGCTACAGTGTTGTCCTAATTACTCATCACATCATTACTGCACACAATGAGGAAAACAAAAATGGTTTTTGTTAGGTCTGTGGGGATTAACCCCTAGAAGAGTATTGCAGCAGTAGTCAAGCCAGGCAACCAAAGGAGAGCGGAAGGGCCCCAGAGTATACACACACTGAACACAAACACTGTTTGTAGTTTAAATAGTTTTTAATCCAGTTAGAGTTTAAACATTGTCATTCAGTCCATTAATTCATTCACAGTATTTCCATCCAGTAAGACTCACTAGTATAGTCCAAGTTAAGAGTTCTTGCAATATCTTTATCAGCCGATAAAGATATCTTCTCCTTCTCCGGTTTCACTCTCCAGAGAAACAAACGCTGGATATTCAGTAGAATTACGCAGTAAATCAGCAAACAGTAGCAAACAATAACAGTTCAGTCACAGGCACTCACAGTCAGTAATCACAGTTAGTCGCAGTATCACACAGTAAGTCGCAGCAGCACACAGTTACAGTAACAGACAGTTACAGCCAGCACACTTTCCAGCTTCTAATGCTTCCTTATATTGTAACTTCTAACCGCACCCTTAATCGGCTAATTGCCTGCTGCATTGTGCTTAAAGTGATAAGCACTTAAACCATGATATCTAAGTTTTATATATTTATTCACCCAAACCATATTTGGTATCAATGTTATACCTAACATACTCCCTTTTGGGTGAAATAAATATATAATACCTTACAATCTAACCCCATATTTTTCACAACTCTCCTGGTGCTTACTGGCACCTTGGGCTTTAGTAAAATTATCAGCTAAATTGTCCTCCGACATACAGTACTCTAGCTGAATCATCTTACTTCTTACAGATTGTCTCACGTTTAGGTATCTTAGATCTGTATGCTTGCTCCTTGTTTTTACTCCAATATTTGTGGCCATTTGAATTGCTGCCTGATTATCTTCATGTATAATTATAGGATAATCTACAGTTATACCTATATCAATTAACATTTGTTTATACATTATTAATTCTGTACATAACAATGATAAACAGGAGAATTCTGCCTCCATAGTAGACAAACTTATATGCTGTTGTCTAATTGACTTCCAGCCTATTAATGTCTTACCCAGCATTATGGCTGTTCCTGAAGTCGACTTTCTAGTGTCTCTTTCTGATGCAAAGCTAGCATCTGCATAAGCACTCAAAATTAAATCACCCTTTGGTTCTAAATACAATGAATAATTCATTGTCTTTTTAAGATATCTTAATATCCTCTTAGCTGCAATCCAGTGTCTTTCACATGGTGCAGAATTAAATCTAGCCAACTGATTCACGCAGTACGATATATCTGGTCTAGACCAATTACTAATATAACTCAAACTACCAATTAAAGATTGATAAATCACCTTATCAAACTCAGGGCTTTGTACATCAGTGTTGCTAAACTCCTGACTCATTGAGTCTTAGCTGGCTTACAAAGCTCCATCTTGTAATCTTTTAGCAATTTGCTTATCTTATCTTCCTGAGATATCTTAAAACTTTTCCGTGTTTTCTTTATATTCAAACCGAGATACTTCTTTATCTCCCCTAATTGCTTGATCTTTATTCTCTTTCCTAATGATGCTATTATTTTATTTGCTTCATCATTAGTTTCAGTTATCAATGCAATGTCATCTGTGAATAGTAATAATAATGATACTTTCCCATTTGTCTCCCTCTTAAACAGACATGGATCGGCTAAACCAGCTTTAAATCCTATATTGTCTAGTTCCTTTACAATATACTGGTTCCATTCATAGCCTGATTGTTTTAGACCATAGAGACTTTTCTTTAACAACCAACAATCATTATTATCCTTATTTTCACTTTTAATACCAACAGGTTTTTTCATATAAATAGTATGTTTTAATGGGGCGTGCAAGTAAGCAGTTTCCACATCTAAATGGTTAACTATATAGTTTTTACTAGCTGCCCACACTAAAGCTGCCCTCAAGGTTGCTGCCTTAAGACTAGGTGCAAACACCTCATCGTAGTCATTAGCATTCTGCCTAAAACCTTGGGCTACTAACCTTGCCTTATGGATTAAATTACCATCTTTATCTATTTTTACCTTAAATATCCATTTGCAGCCAATGGATTTCTTTCCTACAGGTAATTTGGCATTTTCATACACCTTCATATCTATTAATGAATTCAGTTCCTTATTCATTGCTGCATACCATCTTTCTTTTTCCTTATTAGGATACTTTTTAATTTCTTCAACAGAATTAAGAACTTGATTAATCTGGCACACTGTGTTAGCCTGGTACCTATCAGGCGGTCTAGATATACGTGTAGTTCTTCTGGGAATTACAGGGCTTACAGGAGGACTTTGTTGAACTACTACCTGTTCATCTTCCTCATCCTGTTCAGCTATTGAATCTGTTTCTTCCTTTATGGGCACTATATCATCCTGTATTTGTCTCTTTACTTTATTTTTAAAGTTACAGGGATAACTAATGGGATTTCTATAGGATTCAATAATTACATCTTTATTGGCATCCTGTTCTAATTTCTCCCATCCTTCATGTTCTAGAAATTGGGCACTAGCACTACATAACACTTTAGATGTGCCTTTCTCCCAAAATCTATATGCCCTATGGTTTGCCTGATAACCAACGAAGAAAAATCTTTTAGCTCTATGTTGCCCTTTTTTTCTGAGTTGTGCAGGAATATGCACCCATGCTGGTGCACCAAATGTGTGCAGGTAACTTAGGTCAGGTTTCCTGCCATGCCATCTGGTGAATGGTATTTCACCTGTTGTTGTATTAACAACGTTGTTCAATATGTTATTAGCACACATTGTAGCCTCCCCCACAAAGAATCAGGTAACCCAGAATCATTTAACATTGTTCTAACCATTGCCTGTAGTGTTTGGCCTCTTCTTTCAATAAAAGCATTATGTTCTGGCCTGTATGGAGCAGACTTCTTATGCTCTATTCCAGCTACCTTAAGTCTGTTCTGGAATTTGTTATTAATAAATTCGTACCATTATCTGTCACCAGGGTTATCAGTTGTCGCTTAGACTTTCTTTCAGCAAACCTAAGCCAATTGAAAAAATGTTGATATGTTTCAGTTTTGCTTTTCATTAAATAGCAAAACCCATATCTAGAATAATGGTCCATAATGCTCAGTATATATCTAGCACCCCCATACTGGGTTTCTTTGGACCTATTATGTCTGCAAATACTACTTCTAAAGGTTCTTTTGTTTTGAAACCATTTAGCCTATTTGCAGGCAATACTTTGCTCTTATCTTCACAGCAAACATTACAACGCAAATATTTATCACAAGGTTTTAACCTTATTCCTTCAGATAACTCAACTGTACGTTTTAGCATTTTAAAATTTACATGCCCCAAACGCCTATGCAATAAATGGATACATTCATCATGAGGCTTTATATTATTAAATACAGTTTGAGCCTCCCCTTTCTTACTATTATCTAATACATATAATGTTCCATTTAAAGCTGCAGTTACCCTTTTGTTATCTTTTTCAATTATGCAATTATTATCTTTAAAAGTAATTACATAACCTAATTTATCTAATACCCTTACTGAAAGCAAATTAAACTTTAGTTGCGGTACATACAACATTTTTATATCCTGGTTTATGTACGGACAACGTGCAAAACCTTGACCTTTCGCTTTCAGGTTCCAGCCATTGGCAAGAGATATATGTTGGGAACTTGTAGACATTTTTATAAATTTTGTCTTATCTCTTGTGATGCAGTGGGATGCGCCACTGTCAACCACCCATAAATTATTCTTCACATCAGAGTTGCTAAACGTGGCTAGTTCAAATGCTTTCTTTGGCTTTTTACATTCTGGCTTTTTCTCTTTTGCAGAATCTTGCCAAATGTCCTCTGCTTCCACAATTAAAACACTTTTTAATTGTGTATGCCGTTGAAGATAAATTCTCTTCTTCCGGTGCTTTACTTTGCTAATCTGGTTTCTTTCAAGCTTTGAAGATAATTTCTCTTCTTTCTTATCTTCTCTCAGCTCGTCACGCTCACGCCTTCTTCTGGCTTCTTCTAGTAGCCTGCCTGTTATGTCGGTTAATGAGAGGCTTTCTTTTGGCAATACTTCCAACGAAGTCACATAGTCATCATAGCTTTGATCTAATGAAGATAATATTATGTAGACTTGTTGCAGTTCATTAAATATAAGCTCTTTTTCTTGCAAATCTTGAAAAATGCTCTTCATACAGTTTAAATGAACTAACATATCTCCATTCCTCTGAAGATGCGTTCGAAAAAGCTTCCGTGTAAGATTTATATGTGCTCCTACACTGTCCCGAACATAAATCTTCCTGAGGTTCTCCCAGCAGTTTGCAGCATTTTCTTCTCCACGAATATGGACAAGCTGCTGATCACAGAGAGTCAGTCCTATGATGCATAAAGCCTGCTCATTCTTCAGTTTAAAGTCTTGTAACTTTTCTTTATCATCATCATTAGCAGGATCCCATCTACTCACATCTGGTGGGTTTGCTATAATGTCCCACAAACCTTCTCTCGTAGAAGTAAACTACATTTCATTGACCATGAAACATAGTTTGTTCCATCCAGCCTGGATATCATGGACAGTTGTGACAAATTTACTTGTGCCATTACTCTTCAGATATTTTGACTATTTTAAACTAATTAAAACAGTTTGTTTTTACAGTAATGTGCAACTCACACCAACTCTCTCTGCTATATCCTGGTTAGTTAGACTATGCTGCTGGGCCCATAACCAATGTTAGGTCTGTGGGGATTAACCCCTAGAAGAGTATTGCAGCAGTAGTCAAGCCAGGCAACCAAAGGAGAGCGGAAGGGCCCCAGAGTATACACACACTGAACACAAACACTGTTTGTAGTTTAAATAGTTTTTAATCCAGTTAGAGTTTAAACATTGTCATTCAGTCCATTAAGTCATTCACAGTATTTCCATCCAGTAAGACTCACTAGTATAGTCCAAGTTAAGAGTCCTTGCAATATCTTTATCAGCCGATAAAGATATCTTCTCCTTCTCCGGTTTCACTCTCCAGAGAAACAAACGCTGGATATTCAGTAGAATTACGCAGTAAATCAGCAAACAGTAGCAAACAATAACAGTTCAGTCACAGGCACTCACAGTCAGTAATCACAGTTAGTCGCAGTATCACACAGTAAGTCGCAGCAGCACACAGTTACAGTAACAGACAGTTACAGCCAGCACACTTTCCAGCTTCTAATGCTTCCTTATATTGTAACTTCTAACCGCACCCTTAATCGGCTAATTGCCTGCTGCATTGTGCTTAAAGTGATAAGCACTTAAACCATGATATCTAAGTTTTATATATTTATTCACCCAAACCATATTTGGTATCAATGTTATACCTAACAGTTTTGCTATACTTGATATAATTTTTCCAAAATTTGAAGAGGGCAGAGTGAACTGACATGATTCTGCTTCTGCTATAAGAGAATGTCTGTACTAAATTGTTGTCTTCTGAGGAAAATATGATCCTGTTTCTTTTTTCCCTGTTCAGTAATGATTGTTTGTTCATCTCATCATTTTACGTCCAATAAATCATTCTTAGAAAATAGACTGGTAGAGATTATGTGATATTTTATTTTCCGTGCTATTTTTTTTATTTTTGCAGGATAGAAAGTCTATTTAAAATAAGTTATTCGACTAACTGGGCAAGTCAATATCCCTTGACTTATTTGTTTATGAGAAACTAAATAAATTCTGGGTAACAATTTATCCATTTGTGGAGAATATAGACAAAGCTGATTTGTACATTCTATGATTAGTACAGAAATCAATGCTTTCTCCCAAATAGGCAGCCTATGACAGATCTGCTACCATATCATATTTAGAAGGCTATTTTCCATGCACCAGGAAAGTATGTCACCTATTAATAATTACCCTGGCAGAGCCTTTGAGTAATCTGTTGTGTCTTATCCCTGCTAGTTCAAGGCAAGAAAGACAAAATATGAATTTCTGCAAGGCTTGTAGAAAGTGAACCGGGATGAAATATTTAACAGTAAAGTAAGTTGAAATATTTAAGTGAGAAAGGGTAGCTGAACTCAAATCTTTAAAGTTATCTGGAAATAAAACTGATGTAGAAAAATATGAAAAGTGATGTAACCAGAGCATAAAGGAAAAGCTTACAAGTTCAAAACTGGGAAAATAATTGGCAAAGACAGAATGGGGAAATAGGAATTACATGGCTCCTTTGTCTGTCTCATGTCGACAAAAGGGGAAGAACAAGATACTGTCAGTCACAGTAAATGTGGGAAGAACATATGAGCTCAACCAGTTGCATTTACTGTATTTTCCTATGGTAACAAGAATCTGTTGAGAGTGTTTGAGTGACCTAGAGATTGTTTTACAGATTAACATAGTTCGAAGGGACTTTGTAGGTCACCTAGTCCAACCCCCACCCAAGCAGGAGACCCTAGACCAATTTTTTCTTGATAGAACAGACAGATGTAGACTTGCAGTTTATTAAGATTAGTTCTATCTATCTAGTTCTATCTATCTATTTTTAACCATGATTTTTTTAAACAAATCACAGTGGTCTGATTAGTGACATACCCCTTAATGGATAATAGTTAGAGTTACATAGAGCAAAGTTAAAAAGGAATTACATTATGGCATAGAGTTACATGTTAACCTGACATAAATTGAATATTGTTCATTATATTATATTGTTAGCAACATGGTTGTTAAATAAATTTGGTTTCCCCATTGACTTTGTCAGAAAGTTGCAAAAGGGGATCACATGATCTCAGGCCATGGCAACCAACATAAATACCTGCCAGTTGCTAAGCATTTTAATTTTGATCACATGACAATGGAGATGCTACATTGTTCATAAGTGTGAAAAAGAGTCATAAGTCACTTTTTTTTAGTACCATTGTAACTTTGAACAGTTACTAAATAAACTGTTGTAAGTCAAGGACTACCCATACTGGCAAATCTCAAAGATTTATGGCAATAGACCTTTCTTGAGTGTGCCTTGTTCTTCTACTTCATGCACAATAGACTAAATAAAGTTCTGACTCTATTTTCCCCTAAATTAATTACCCATGAACTGAGGGCGGAGATCAGGTGCTACCATGCATCTAGTTCTAAGAATAAAAGATTCTCATGAAAGCCAAGGGATGGAAAGAAGTTGTAAATAACAGTAGAGATCACTGTACAAAACCATGGACACATTTGAAGATGAAGGTGAGCTACTGGGGACAAGTTGCTTGCTTAGGAAATGTTAACTAGTTTTATAATATCTAAAGTACTGCCTCAATTTTTCCTTCCCACCCTCATGCACACACAAACACACTTTTTCCTGTCTTCTCTTTCCAGGGCAGCTACCCTGTTATCAATCCCTTTTTATTAAAAAAAAAAAAACTCTTTTGCATTCCCACAATGTTTTTCACCAGTGATAACTATTATAAGCAATAGATTATGACTATTCTCCTATGCTGACTAGTGATGAAATTACTTTTGGAAAATTCATAATTCAAGATATTGGGCATATGGTCGATGGCAAAGAAAACAGCAAGTTGATAACACAATGTCAAAACAGATTTTCTATATCACCCTCTTCCTTGACTCTATTCTCTGCTTGTAATCAACATATTAAACCGTGTAACACTTCTCTGTATCATCACATCTCATGCTAAAGAATTCTATGCACACTGATCTGGGTGTATAATACTGAGTAAATTTAATTTTGTAGATGTTCTCATATGTCATTGTGTTGTCATTAATCAAGATACTGTTGTGATGATACTGGTACAGGGTATTTTTTCACTGGACATACAGAAATCCTATTTTTTCCTTTTTAGTTAAAAACTTTTTTTCTCTTTTGGTTCAAAAACTCAGTAAAGATTTTCATATACTATCCTTCTAAAAGAACCATTTGTATGCTTCAGTAGGCCAACATTTCACTCACTTAGTAAGCCCAAATGTGTCACTGTCATAAATTGTGCAATTAACAGAGTGACAAAATGAAAGGAGTTTCTTTTTGCAAACCAACTGTTAGAACTATTAAAGAGGCTATAAACTGAAGTTGGGCCACAGTGACACATAAATTGATAAGGGGATTCATTGATGAATCTCTATTTCGTAGGTTTTACAATATCTCTTTATAGTATGCACATCAAATCTTTAACTAGCCAAGTCTTGTTTGATTTAATTAGATTTCTTTAGTTTGTAATAAAAAAAAAAATCCCAGTAGCTTCATATCATCTTTTATTATTTATGAAAGGGATAATAAAAATTGACTGAGACTCTTGCCATATGGTCAGATGAAATTTTATTTTTGTCTAATTCTCACTTTTTATTTAATGGACAAATTTAATATCCTTACTTTCTATTATTGAGTCAATGTTTCAAGTTCTAAACTTTGAACTTATCTTGCTCAGTAATAATAGGCTATTCTTTCAATCCCTGAAACTAGAACTTTAGCATAGAAATTTTCCATTTATGTATTTGAAATCTGAAAAAGTAACTTTCTCTTTTTTACAGCAAATAGAAAAGTCTTTTAAGACAGATCATTAAATGCAACTTTGTTCTTCTCTTCTTGGCCAAGGAAATGCATAACTTAGTTTGTGCCTTGTAAAGTTGGGTATTATTTAGCCACTATCTGCTGAATGAACTACAATTGTTCACATTTATCTTAACATACTTATGTACCAACTATATTTTACAAATTACTGTGGCTTGCTTCATTTGTTTCTAATCACTGTCTGGATAGTTTAGAATTCTACTGAGAACATAAAATAAGAACAAACCAGCATATAAATTTAAGCATTAATATCTAAACATGATATCACCAAGAGGATGTAATGTGCAGATCCTAATCCAAATCCTGCTGTTTCATCTTATGTTGCAATGCTGCAAGGGATGGAGTCTATGTCACAACACCCACTTCATCACCTGTCCCCCACCTTGTCTTCCTTACAGACATACTTGTGTAAAATAGTAAAACAACAGTGCTACAGAAAATTATCACCATTACCGGGAATATAGTCACTCAGACCACAATACAATCATCAGTTAAACCATATTCAATAATTCTAATAGAGTTCCTTAAATTTCTTGGAAAAATGAAAATATTTTTGTTACTAAAAAGACAATGTCTTTCAGCCTTTGTGGGAATGATATTCTTCAAACAATACTGAAAAAACCCTCTTTTTCTTCTGTCATCCAGTTCGCTAGTGGGGCTTCAGAGGAGAATCTCAGATATTCATATAGGGAAGGAAATATGAAATTAAATATTCTTAAAGGTTCAAAATTTCTTAAATATATTCTTAAATATTCAAAATGTTAAATTAAAGCCCATCACTTTGAAATTTTGGAGGTGGATTTCCATTTAATGCAGACAGCAAAGCAATTGCATAATATGATCAGATCAGCTGCCCCCATCCATCCCCAAAAGCAGTCTAATTGATCTAGATCTTTTTTGTGTACAATAATCTAAACAGGAATCTGATAGAGCATGAGTGCTAAAAGACTATTTTTATCCAGGGCGGATTATACCAGGTATCTCTTCTGAATACGATGAAAGGAATTTCAAGCTACTAAGGTCACTTGAAACTCTGCTGACAATGATAAATCTAAAAGAACCTCCAGCTACAAATCGGAACCATCAAAGTTTTCTATAAATCTCCATCTTTTTCATTTCATTTGATGAGCTTAGACAGCGATCATTACTTCTCACCTTGGAGTGGGGAACAAAATTCTTTTATTTGGATGGAGACCCTTCGTCTTATAAATAGGACAACATTATAAGGAACATGTAATTATGATTTTTTTTGTTAATTATGGATGCTCAGATTTCCCTCTCCCCTCTGCCCATATATCTTGGTACAGAACAGATAGTGAGGGTGTAATCGAATAGAATCTTCAAACAGTTTTTTAACTAAAATTCCTCGCCTTCACAAATACTAAAACATCAAAGAGAAGTCTAACAGCCTACTACCATATAAAACCATAAGATTGTTGGGAACATTCCAAGTCTGCCTTGGTTTACTTTGCAGCTGCAGCTAAAGTCCCATGCTGAGCTGAGATGTATCTGATTGACCCATCTTCCCTGCTGGAAGCCTCTCTTCTTTTTCCTTGACTTGAATGACCTCCAAGTAAAGCACTGATATTTTACCATTCATGACAGAAAAAGAAGGGAGAGGGAGTAAAAGTGGAATATATAATTAGGAATATAATTTGCAACACTGTGACCTTTGGCATGCTTTAAATGCTTTTAAAAATATATTGCACACCATACATGCACATAACACTGTTAAGTTTTTTTTCCCTTTTAGCCTCTTCCTGAAGGATATTTATTCTGTAGTGAGAGATTTAATCAGAACAGAGGTATAGTTATCTCCTCTTCCTTCCAATAGCAAAGATGGTGCCATATCAAAAATATATAAATGCCAGCCTTGTATATTTTTGTTTAAAAATACATGTGAAGCTTAATCTTATGCATGCTTTTTCAGAAATATGACTAAGCTATTTTTAGTCCTTAGTATATAATCTTATGAAAACATCCACAAGATAGCAATTATAAAGTAGCATTTGAAAATGGAGAATGGGGCTGCGGCACTTAATAAAACATAGTTTTACTTTGAATAGTAGAGTGATAAGGTATTCTTTAAAAAGTAGAAAAGGTATAGAGCTGATAAATGGGGATTACTGCAGTAAAATATTGTTGTCCAACCAAATAAAATGTTGGAACAAAATTATATAAAGAATCTTGCAGTTGTTGGTTTTCCTGTTTCATTATTTTGAACATACTCTCACCAGTTACTTGTGGGCCTGACATCCATATTCGTGTTTAAAAAGATCTTTAAATCCCATCATTTTGCACAATCTTTCAACTGCTAATTTTAATTATTAATTATGCTGGCTTATGTATTTTAACTTTCTTAACACCTTGAATTTAAATTTGCTTTTACTATTGTAGGAAGTTAGCACCCACCCCTCTCCTAGAAAAATGAAATATCCTGGGAAATATTAAAAAGGCAGAATATTTCTCCTAAAAAGAGTAAAGTAGAAATTCAGAGAAGCAGAAACTCAGCCCCCCCACCGCCTTAGCTAATGGGCCATTAAGGCCTAGGCCAGAATATTCTACATAATAAAGGGTCTACCCATCTCACCACCTGGCCTGGGAAGATTGTATCAGCCAACACTCAGGTGAAGCCATGTGGTCCAGACAAAGCCTACAAAGTTAGCTAAGACCCCCGCCCCTGGAAGTCTGACAGCCAATGGGATACATTTCTTACACAGGAACAGGAAACACTAAGGTGGGGCCCAACAGAGGTTATATAAGAGTCTCTCAGCATCTTGGTCTTTCTTCTTGATCTTCTCTTTTCACCTTGGAGCATGTGATCATCCTTTTCACTTTGGAGCTCTAAGCCATGTGGTCCTGTCTACCATTAAACCTTCCAAACAGCCTCCATGTTTCCAGTGTCTTTTTCCCCACTTGGAACTGAACCCAGAAGGATATTTCTTCCAACACTATAAAGCATTAATCGTCAGGAGTCTGCTGCACTAAATAAATATCAATAAATAAATCAGATACAAAAAATGACATAAACCTAATGACCTCTATACAGCAGAGGATTAGCAAACTTTACTCTGAAGGCTACAATCTGGTTTTATTCCCTGCCTGGGGCCTGTACTGGACATAGTTGATGATGTCATCAGAGTCAACAAGTGCACATTTTAAAGCTCTTTAGTCATTTTTGATGAGTATTTATTTTATTGTATCCCACCTTTATCATTGTTGCAAATAATTCAAGGTGGCAAACATATACAAAACACCTTCCTCCTTCTATTGTTCCCACAACAACTCTATGTGTGTGAGTTGTGTTATCAGAGTGTGACTGATCCAAGGTCACTCAGCTGTCTTTCATGGTTAAGACTGAAAATGGAAGAGGTTTTATAAGGCTTGTGGTTCCAATCTGACTTCTTTCAATCTACAAATAATGGAGAAAATCAGCTTTAATCTCATTCTGGATGGGATTTCTCCAGAACTGTTTAGGAGGTGTTGTCCCAATCTTCAGCAGTATATGCTGTTCCAACACAGAGATCTTCAGCATCTTGAAGCCTGAGAGAAAATCAGCAGATATAAAGAAAGATGTGAAGGAGATGCTGAAGGAAAGAAGGTGTTGGCATCTAATTGCAGGAAACTCCTTGGAGAACTGGCTTAGATAATTTTGCTCAGGCATCATAAGAATGAACTTTTCAGAAATCCTGCTAATTGGTTCATCAAAAATACACCCCCAGCTTCCAGTTTCACTTCTAATGTGCTCAGAATTGAGGTTGGGGTCTTCATCCATCCCTACTTTCATCCATAGGTGCTGCAATAATACACTAACCTGATAATATAGCTATTCTAAAGCTAAATCATAATGTAGATCTCATATTTCATGATCCAACAGTAGCACTTAATCAAATATTTCCGATACTGAAAAGAAATATGTCAGAAGACAATACATGGGTCATAGTTCAAATCTCATATGATGAGAGATGGATTCTGCTGATTTTGCCATCTGGTCATCCTATTATCTTGGCATTGTGCTTCTAATTTGAAGCAGGACTTACTTCATGTTGGTTTACAAAAGATTCACATTCATACACTTGTTTCAGTAGTGCTTTTCTCTTTGCCTTCATCTGGTGACTGATGGCAAGTGTGTATCACTAGGAGGTTTGACAGGGAAGGAGAAATATTTGGTCCATTTGCTTTGTCCAAGTACAACAAAAGTGCCAACATTGATGTGACAAAGAGGTCTCTTCAGGTCCCACCATTGACTCTAAATATTTTATAGAGCCTTTGCAGACAACACAAGGCTATGTAAAGCTCTTTCATTTGACTGCTGTGAATTATGAAGCTGCTCCCAGATTCCCTGAGACCCTAGGTGAGATCTGAGAATGCTTGCCAAAATGTATCTTGTAAATAAATCAGTTTTATCTACAACCCTAGCATTTTAGACAGATGGCCATTTAGAAATCGGCATGTCATCGGGATGGAAGAAAGAAAAAAAGATGAGTGAGGAGTAAGCAAAGGAAACAAACACCGCATTAGAGCAAAATCTTATGGTGCATGATATTAATTGTTAAGTGCATCCATTTTTTTTCAGCACAAATACACTGTTGAATTGAAAGTGCCAACTAATTAAAACAAGGAAAACAGATATTCTTAGCTTCAGTATTAAAATATCTGGTAGCAAGCACTCCATTAAGGTGACGTTTGATTTATTCATAGCAATGGAAGTGATTAATGGGTAACATTTGAGTGTTTATTATATAACAGGCCCATATGTAGAAGTGGATGCCAACCAGATGATACTAGAAAATGCATTATGCAGACTTCTGACATCTTGCAGTTTTCTTATGAGATTAACAGGTTTCATAATCATATTTTCCTAAAACGTGCAGCTACAAAAGCAAAGCTATTTGGAACTAGCTAAACCAGATTGACATAACACTTATAATGCTCATATAAATTACACACAAACATGCACACACATACTTTCCATTTGGGATAGTTCAACTAGCTGTGCTGAATCTCATGAGGGGCAACGGCTGCCAAACTGAGAAATTTAAAAAGCATTATGTTGAAAGTACTTAGCATGAATTTGGTGAGAACGTCACTGAGAGATGGATGTATGGACATGTGAGTTTGTATGTATGTAAATAGCCCTGTGATGAAGTCTGAATAGTGAGACATATTCACTGCAAAGCATAGCATCTTTGAACCTTTATTCATGCATTTAAATCATCACCTGTTGTGGCTATCAAGTGAAAAACACGCACATATAGAAAAACGGACATTTTGGATTCAAGTATGTCAAATGTTGCTTTCAAAGGTAGCTATAGTGGGATGCTCTCCTCATGCAAATTTCATTGCTATTCTCATTAGATTAATCCTGTCTTTTCAAGCTTCTACATGTAGTTGTTAACATTTGATTTATTATTAACACCTGTTACCTGCTTTTTGTTATATTACAGAGCTCTAACGTAACATGGGAAAGAATTACAGTCGGTCAGCATTACATGAGCTGTATGTTATTTACTTTATCTGCTTGAGAAATCTCATAATGAGCTCCAGGCAGGAGGACTCATCTCCCCATAAATAAAACCATTTTATCTTTTTAAATGTGTGTACTACAGCTGTGCATATTTCAAAATGATTTGGAAGAAATGTTTTACACCTTATGTGCATGTGAGAACATCATCTCCCCCTGTAGATCAGATTCCTTGAAACTGTGGGATTTTTCCTGAATTTTTTTGATTTTTGCCTGGAAAAATTGAGCTCCTTTAATGAATAACAGAGAGAAGCTGGGCTTACCTGAAAACCAAAGCATTGTTTCCCTTCATTGTCAAACCCTACACATAATAACCCATAATACATTTTAACTTAAACAATTGAAGAGGAACCTGGTTTCTACAAAGATACTTTCAGATACTTTTTCATTCACCATTTAGAAACCTTTAGGGCAGGGGTGTCAAAATGGTGGCCCATGGGCCAGATGCGCCCATGTCCCCCCAAGCTCTGTGAAGGAAAAAAAGTGTCATGATACATCACATGACAGCAACATGACACCGCAAGTTTGACACCCATGCTTTAGGGGAAGGAACAAGTCTCATCTAACTGAGTGCTAAATTAATTGTTTACTGTGGCTTATTAAAGTAGGGGCTAGATGAAATAGGGCCAGCATTTATTAGTTCAGGGGTCTTCACACTCTTCAGCTCATCAACTCCTTCATGAATTTTTAAATTGTTCATCTGCCCCCAAACTTGTACCATGTGAAAATAATGAATCATTGCTAAATATAGAGATCAGTTACAAATTTCTTGCATATAATTTGAGCCAGAGACATATAACATCACACCAAAGCCAACTAGTTAAAGAACTCCAAGCATATTCCAAGCAGAATGTCACTTCTTTTGTTTTGTTTCTTTTTTAAAAAAAGAGAGAGAAAAGATACAAAAAGTTTGTTTATAGTTGCTTTGTAGAGCAATTCATACTATGATTCAGGAGGACCACTTCACACACACACACACATTTCTAAGTTCTTACTACATGTTTAGTCTTTCAAGTGCATTCCCACAGGATCTTCATACATCTCTTTATCTCTGCGCCACTCAAGGCAAAGACATTTGTTTTGTTTGTATCTCTTTATCCTAACAAGGCTATTAGTGCTTTGATAATATTCTTGAATTTCATTACTGATTCTCCATTCCTTCTACCATCTAATTTAATTACAATTTTAACTAAGCCAAGCCTTTACACTGATTCCCTCTGGTTATCCCAATTTCCCATGGTAACTCCATATGTTGCTCTTCTTCATTAACCTTTATTGATTGTCACGCAATGGGTTTCACTTCTCTTCACACCAGTTTTAAACAAGCTAATTGAAATGTTGTCTTTCGAGTAAGATTTAGTGAGGCAGCACTAAAACTTTTACTAAAATGGAAGAAAAACTGACTGACACAGTGCCTATTCTACTTTCATAAATAAATTTAAAGATGGGAGATAGTGAAAGATCTTAAATGTATGTTTTCATGCCAATCTTAATACTAAATATATCAAAAATAAACCAGGCCTGAATGCTCTTAAATAATCAATGGAAATTATTAGCAGTACTAATCTGATACTGTGATAGTTGAATCAATCAATATTGTATTGGGTACTTGTACTATTTTGTACTTCATCCAGTTACTAATGTGAGCTAATACATGCCAAAATGCTTTGCTTTCTTGAAAAAATTATTATTCTGTGAAAGAAACTTCTGCCTGGGTTTTTAGGGTATTGTGAGATTTTTTTTCAGGTCTTTTTGTGGTGGTCTCTCCCTCGTTGCATCCTAAAATAAGTGTTCTGGAGATATGATTACACAATAAAAGTTAATTACACCTGCCTTCTCTCCTTTCCATGCACACTTTATGTTTCCTGCTTTAGAAAAGAATGACTATCAAAAGCAAACTGAATTATAACAATCAGACAAAATGTATTCAGTAAAGTAAAGTTTTATACATTATTAATAATCACATAGAATCTGCTTCTACATATGTACATTAATATCTTGTCTGGAGTATTATTATTTTTACTTGATTAGAGCATACTCAATTTCTGTTCATTTAGGATATGAATTAAGGCTATCACTGAGATGGTTAAAAAGGAATTCCCATGAAAAATTCTCCTTTTATACTTTTTATTACTTTTTTAAAACTATTTGAGCTGATTTTCATTTTTTATTGATTCTTTTATAAAATTCTGATTGTTTGTACTAATCCCAAATATTTCTGCATCCAACTATGTGGAAGAGAATCAAATACCCTTTCTCTAATTAATCCAAGCTATTTCTTTATTCATTGTTTTGAGTTTTTTTTTTTTTAGTAATTTTGCTAATTTTACTAATTTACTAATCAACAATTTTTGTTCTTCATGCATTCAGCAATCACTTTTTTTGTTCAGGTAGATACAATGCTTTTTTGAATAGGTAATGAAAAATTTCAGCTGCTAACCAACATTCTTGGCAAGGAAGTAAGTCCTTTGTAGGTGTTTGCAACTGAATCATTGTCTCTGTAAGTAGCACTTCATTTCTTAACTTTCTCAATGTATAATATTTCATAAAATTTAACAATCTTTCATGGTTAATTTATTTATCTTTCTTTCAAATCAACCTTACCACTTTGACTGTATTTTTCTTGCTTCTGTTTTACTGCATTTTATCTCAACACATCTTTTAAAGCTTTCCATATTTCTTTTCTATGGATCTTTTCCAATGGTGGAAATTTCCCCCATAATCTGAGTTTGTCATATGTTCATTAAATGTTGATTTCAGTTCCTTTTGTCTGCCAGGGAGTTGATGTTCAATACTCTCTGGGCATTATTTTCATGTCTTTCATCATCCTTATTATTTGTATCAGATGTGAATAAAATTTGATGCTGCTTTTCAAAAATGTAATTTGTATGATGACCTTAATTTTTCATTCATTTATTTTCATCCCATCTTTATTATATTTATAAATA
Organism: Notechis scutatus; assembly: GCF_049901735.1. NCBI lineage: Eukaryota > Metazoa > Chordata > Lepidosauria > Squamata > Elapidae > Notechis > Notechis scutatus. The sequence goes on along the minus strand of NC_142011.1, from coordinate 153,271,908 downwards.
ACTCAAGGTGGCAAACATATTAAATATTCTTTCCCAACCTGTCTAAGGCAGGACTACAACTCATAGTCTCCAGGTTTCTAGCCAGGACTCTTTTTCACTAGACCAGGGGTGAGGAACTATGGCCCTTTTATGACTTGTGGATTTCAACTTCCAGAATTCCATTACTGGCTCAGGACTTCTAGGAGTTGAAGTTCACAAGTCATAAAAGGTCATAGCTCCTGACCCCAGCACTAGACCAAACTGGCAAACAAATGTTGTTGTTATCAATTTTATTCAGATGTTTAGCTAGTTTTCTCAAGTCTTGCACTGGGATGCCATAAAAGTTTTTATTCTAAAGATATTTTTGGTTGATCCATTAATCACTTTTCATCAGTTTCTGAGTCTGGGTACTTATGTTTCAAATATCAAACATTCTCTGTTGAAATTCCCTAGTTTTAGAGTTTAATATAAAATAGGATTTCTTAATTATTAAATTTTCTTCAATTGACCTTTTCTTTTGCTTTGCTGGGACTGCTAGTTGCTTTGCAGCTGGATAGCATTTCTGCCTATTTATCTACTGATGTCCAGGAGCCTTAAGAAAATATTTCAAAAGAGACTGAACAACATGGTATAGGGTGTTCTGCTTGAGCAGCAGGTTGGACTAGAGATCTCCAAGGTCCCTTCCAACTCTATAACCCTATATTTTAATACCATATCTGATCTTTGTAGACACAGACAATCACCAATTGGTATGGAATTTTTGTTTCATGTGTTCACTGGTTTGGACCATACTTCACATGCTGTTTTCACTAGGTTTTATGTGTTAGTTGAAATTGACAGCATACCACCACCAGCATAGCTTCTGGTATCATTGAGGTACCCAAGCCTCTTCACTGTAGTGAGTGATGGTCTGTGATGATGGCTTTATTTGTCATTGTTATTATTTGAAGTTAAAATCATAGCCCTAAATGTCTCTCATTAGAAGATCAGAGTCAACTTCTCTTAAAAAGCCAGACAATATTAATCAGACTCTTGATGAGACTTTTTTATTTTAGTTCATTACTAGTAGTCACAGTAAAAGATCCAGAAGGCCAGAGCATTTCAGAACCTTGATTAAAAAAAATATTTTGATTTTTAACATCCACAAAGTTCAAACATGCAGCTTGGATAAGCTTTAGGTTTCTAGTGCTACCAAATTTATGAATCCATTTACCAAATTACAAACTGGTAGGTATTATTTCTACTGTTAACAGCAGTGCCAACAATATATATTGCTTTAGCATTTCAAGCCTATTGAATTGTCTTACAACAGACTGGGTTGACTTATTTTTTGGCTTCACACATAGCATTAAACCATATGCTAATCAAACTTGCTATGTTTATGCAATACACTAAGCCATAAGAAAACTATCCAAGGTTAACATTACTTAAATTTATATTTATGTGAATGCATCTGTTAACCTTTGCATATTGTGGTTGCCTGACTATGAATACAGTCACTGTATGTACCTAGAGGGAAATTCAAAGAATCAAGTTTATTTAAGCTTCTCCCTCCATTACTCTGAAAAGAAACGGGCGATCTGTTTTCAGCTTTCACCCTCATTTTATTATTATTTTTTCAGATGATAAAATTGAGTGAGTTGCTATGACATTTCAGACGGGCACAAATGGAATTGGATGGACTTTTCACCCTATTTTTATTTTTTTTAGGTGGGTGAGAGATGTTGGATTTGTACATAGAGGGTGCTTACAAGAGCAATTGGAGAACAGTAATTCCCTTTAATTTCTAAGTAATCAATGGAAAATTGTGCTATAATTTGACATGTTTCTGCCAGGCTTTGGTAATGTAATATTGGGAAGCTATCAAGAAAGGGAGTATTAATGTTACGTGCAGGCTGCAGGTTGTGGTTAATCTACCTGATTTAGAATGTAAATATTATACTAGAATGTTGAAACTGAATGGGCCTCTTTGTATAATCAGGAAATACTGTACCTGACCTTGTAAAAAGGTATTTAGCTGGCTGAGGCAATTTTGTCAAACTTTTCCACATATTTGCTGAAAAGAAGTTACTTAGCTAGCTATGAGGATTGCAGCATTGCATCATTAATCTGTTTGCTTCCATGTTACCTGAATTCTGACTTATAAACATTATGAAAGAGGGCAGTACTGGCTTCCTAATCTGAAAGATGCTGAAACAATTATGCCTACTCAAAAAAAAAAAAAAGTTCTTATAAGCAAATTCTTGACAGAAAGTCATTTACCTGGATTCCTAAGATATTGATCATAGATGACATCAGATCATTTATTTATGCTGTCAACTAGAGACCCTATCTTTTCTCGGCAGGGTTTCCATTGTCTAAAGTTATGATCAAGTCCCTGATAAGATGTGCTCCCAAGCCCTCTGCAGGTATTATTGTTTTTAAAGGTTGCAAAAAGCATTGAGACAGGTTGAGCCTGGATCATAGAAGAGTGCTTCACAACTCAGGGGTTCCATTGGCCACCAATCATAGGTTTCTTGGCTTGTAGAAAGGATGAAAATTGATATACCTTTCTTTTTCATTAACTATTGTAATTGAGAGAAAAATTATAAGTTATTCTTTTATAATAGAATTCATGTATTTAGACTAGAAAATTCTCTTTTGCTTTTTCTGATGCTTCTTGTTAACTTCTCTTTTTCTCTTTCTCTGCATAAACCCACACCTTATAACCTAAAATGTGTTCAGCTACAAGTACATGATACATTGTTATAATCCTCTTGGAAAACAGGAAGATCTGCCCCCGCTAGGCAACAAGTAAGATAAGGACACCCGTCCAAGGTAAAGCCCGGCAGTCCAAAAGTAAATATAAGATAAGACAATGAAGCACAGGAAACAATGTCATGCTGACCCCAGTTAATAGTTTAGCATATAGAAACTAAGGGGGTGAATGGGAAGGGCTTTATAGGCATGGTGTGTTCTGTGCAGGGGTATAAAATATATTGTTTGAATATGAAAGCTTGCTCTTCTTGTACCCAATCCACTTGGGAAGGGACTTGAAGGCCCGTTTGCAAACACTTATTTTCTTTAATAAACCTTTGAATTGTGAACCAGACTTGTTCCTGTGTTGTGAGTATTGAATAGTTCGGTTCGTACATCTCACATAATATTAATTCAATAAAATCCATTCTGGCATTTTGCGTTGGTCTGAGCTCATAGTTTTTCAATCCTTAAAAAAATCCCTATTGGTTCCCAAGTGGCCACCAATACAAATATACAAAAAAATAGAAGCTGAACTGAAGAGATCTAGAGATGAAGCAAGTGAATACCAAGTCATTAGTAGCTTCTTGAACTGAAGTGAATTTCTTTCAAAGCATGCATCTCAATATCTAATTTATTAAGATAAAAGTAAGAATGCTGCGAGGAACCTAGCAAATGAACTACTTTCTCCTTAAAACTAAAATATATCTGTGTATATTAAAGTGGAGTCTTTCTGATTCCTTTCCCCCCAGTCTTATGGCATAATGACTAAGAAGCTCATTTTTTAAAAATCAGAAGGATATGCATATCTATATCTGGACTTTGTTTAGCTAATAATCATCTGAATCCCTATCAATCTGAAAACCAACCTTTCAAATGTATGGCTTTGCTCTTTATAATAACCACATTGGGTTTATTTTAGATATTTTTTTCTTGAAGAAATGTATAGTTCTTAATCAACCCATGAAAATGAGGCTTTGTGGTATTATATATCTCTATCTCTATCTCTATCTCTATCTCTATCTCTATCTCTATCTCTATCTCTATCTCTATCTCTATCTATCTATCTATCTATCTATCTATCTATCTATCTATCTATCTATCTATCTACCTACCTATCTATCTATCTTTCTATCATCTATCTATCTTACCTAAGATCAATATATGTATGTGCTATGGAGGCATCTGTCTTTTTTCTGTAACATATCCAAATGGGATTTGGGCTATTTCTGAACATGAATGCATTGACGTACATTTCTTAATTGTTTACTCCTCTAACATTTACCCACCAGAAAATCCCCCTACCCCGTTGCATCATCCTCACAAGCTGCCAGTGGAGTATTTTCCTTTTCATCACAATATCAGATGGAAAGCCACAATTTCCATATCTTTCTGATAGTTTTCCCTTTAGACATTTTACCCAACATGAAGTAGCAATCTCCACTGGCCAATTTTGTGCTGATAAGAACTGAAGAGAAATGGTTAAATTAGCAGTTGCTTGTTCTAAGCTTCTTACTCAGATATAGATTGTTCCACGCTTCTTTCATGTTTGAAAAAAAAATCCACACAAAGTATCACAGAGCCCCATTTAATGAGTAGCTCGAGGATCAGAAGAAAGAAGTTTCTGATTGAAGACTGTACCAGCTAAGAAAATGAAGCCCGTTTGTTACCATTATTGAAGTCTTAACTTACTATCTCAAAATTGGGCTATATATAATTGTCAAAATTCTGGGTCATCCTCATTTTAACATCTCCTTATAGTTAATCTTATCTATACAATTAGAATTCTGAAAATGTATGAATAAAGTAACAAACACAAAAGACCTCAACGTCTTTATGTGCAGGGTGATAAATAAAGTGAAGGTGGATCAACAAAGGCCCACACACCTTCTATGTCAATCATGCACACTGTCTTGACTCATCATGGATTGGATGGAAACGCTTAAATGTTTTTTTAGCTATCGGTGTAAAATTGATTGCAAATATATTTGCAAAAAAGCTGATGTTTATTAATATTTGTGCCATGACTATGGAAAATCAAGAGGATACACTGGTTAAATCAAGGATCTAAGTGAGTGTTTAGATTACTTTTATTAATTTCTTTAAGCAGCCATATTTATTCTATTACTTCATGGAAGTATGATTTATGTTTGCTTTCATCACAAAAGAAAAGACAGATCAATACAGGCAATAAATATTTAAGTACTTTTAACCTTACATGCTCTTTATAGGTTGAGAGATAATCCATAGTTATGACAGAAAAACTGCATATGATTCATCTTTCAAGCTGTTCGCTTTTTATGACACAATGCTGATAGTTCAAAATGTAAATGCCATGATCAATTTTATCTATGTCTGAAAAAAAGAAGACCTATAAAAGGTAGTGGGGTATGCTACTTTTAAAGATATACCATCAAAATAAGAGATTATCTAGATTTGTACATTTGGTCCAGGCAATCTATTTAACAGATTAGAATTGGCTGTTTAACACAAAATAATTTTATCTCCTTGTATGGAAACAATTGTGACTTTCTTAATCATCTTTATCTTGTTGATTTATTTATGCAAATATGTTCCCTGTAGTCAAATATTTTTATAAACTATGGCATTTCTTTCCCTCTAAATAACATGGACTGATTATATAAGACTGATCTTAGCGAATTGGTGATAATTTAAACATCTGATCTGAATAATAGTCCTAGCTCAGTAGAACCTACTATTCAGGCTGAATAAGGAACAACTTTTGTATGTTTGACTTTTTGTCTTGAATCAAAAATATTAGAATTTCTTGATAATTACTACTCATGGTCTTTTTTGCAAAGTATGAAAGTATTTTTTTACATATTTTTTCTGCTCTGTAAACTATTGGCTACCTATGGTTACTAAGCTAGAACAGTCCTGTAACTAAATGGAAATGGTTAAAATTAGGGTATTGTATTTCCTACAATACTTCCAAGGTGAATTTAAAATGAAATTAACAGAAAATTTGTTATCAGAAGGATATACATTTCAACATTTACCATGTGTGCAATAGTTAGAAAGATTTAAAGCTGTTAAATGGTTTTGAACCTGATTAAAACTGTTCAAAATTGAGCTAATACTAATGATGGACCCCTTATTGCCAATATTTACAATTTTTTGTTGAGATGTGAAATAGAAGATGAACAAGTTAAAGACTGTATGATAAAATGGACTAAAATTGTGGGCGTAATATGTAAATCAGGGGTGTCCAACCTTGGCAACTTTAAGACTTGTGGACTTCAACTCCCAGAATTCCTCAGCCAGCTTTGCTGGCTGAGGAATTCTGGGAGTTGAAGTCCACAAGTCTTAAAGTTGCCAAGGTTGGACACCCCTGATGTAAATAGTGCAGTAGAAAAATATGGGTTAAGGGATTGAAATTTCCATTATCTTACAATCTTAAAGAGACGTTTTAAAATAAAATTATATATAGAATAGCCTTATGGAGCAGCTTTTCGAAATTATACTTTCCTTTGGAATTCTACTGAGACTTTTGAATGAATGAATGAATGAATGATTTCTTTATTGGCCAAGTGTAATTAGATACACAAGGAATTTGTCTTGGTGCATATGCTCTCAGTATACATAAAAGAAAAGATACATCCATCAAGAATCATAAGGTACAACTCTTAATGATAGTAATAGGGTACAAATAAGCAATCAAATCATAGTAGGGAACAGTCAATATAAATAATAAAGATACTAGCAACAAAGTTACAGTCATACAGTCACAAGTGGGAGGGAATGGGTGATAGGAACAATGAGAGGATTAATTAATCATAGACTTGGAAAGCCAGAAGAAATCCATGTAGAAATGCTGGTAATTTCCCCCATAATTAATATTGCCTTAGCCATAACATTAGTAAAATATTGTAGCCAGGTTCATTGTACAACATACTTGGGCTAACCCATTACTGTTTGATTTCTCTTTATACAAGGTAAGTGTCATGCCCCTGATGGAGACTGACTCTGAGGAAGAGGAGGAACAGCCAACAAGGAGTGGAAGTGTGGCTCCAGAGGTGGTGGAGGAGGCTGGGGAAGGGCAGAGGCTGGCTGAGCAGTCAGAGAAGGATCCAGGCCCATCCCCTATCCATCCTAGGTCACGCAGGGAGGAGAGGATCAGGGAAAAGCAAGGTCTACTCAAGAGGAGATTACCATGATCCTCCTTGTGGCTTGCAGGTGGGAGTTATGTATATAAGTTTGCAACTGTGCAGTTAGAATTTGCAGGAGTCAATTTAGTGTTCACCTTGAAAGAGGTTTATCTTTGCTGGTGTTCTTCCCATGGACTTTTCTTGGTTATTTTCCTGGAGTTGATGATTAGTTATCTTGGCTTGCTTTGGAACTCTCATCAATGCGGTTTGTTTTGGTTTTCTGTTTGCCTGATTATTTACTTTTGTGACTTTAAACTGTGCCTAATAAAACAGTGAAGTTAAGTTGAAGGCCTTACCGGACTTTAATATATGTTTTGGGTTTTGGGTTATTTTGAGAGACTACGGGTCATCACATTTTGACTCCTGCACCCCTTCAACTTATTTTTGCTTTTTGTGGGGTGATCATGGATCAGCTCAGAGCAGAGATTGTCCAGTTAACCCAGCAAGTGGCTCTTTTGACTGCACAGGTGGCACAAATGCAAGCTGCCCGGCCACGCTGAAAATGCCCAGTGGCAGTGCCAGATAAATTTGATGGTTCGCTGGCCCAATTTCCATCATTTTTTGGGCAGTGCCAGCTTTACATGAGCCTTCGGCCTGAGGACTTTCCCACTGACCAGGATAAGATGGGGTTTTTGATTAGTTTGTTGTCAGGCTCTGCAGCATGTTGGGCAACGCCTCTGCTGACCCAGCCCAACCAGGTGTTGGACAATTACACCGAGTTTTGCTGTCAGTTTCAGGCCATGTTTGAGGACCCTGTTTGAAGCCAAACAGCAAACAGACATTTGAGAGAGTTGAAGCAGGGGCATGGCTCACTCATGGATTATATTGCTAGTTTTCGGGTGGTTGCTCAGGATGTACAATGGAATGAGGCAGCACTATTCGACCAGTTGCAGGAGGGTTTGTTGTCGGAGCTCCTGAATGAGTTGGCATGCACTGAATGCCCTCACACCCTTCAGGAGCTCATGCATTTGTGTCTTCGTATCGATGCTAGACTTCAGCAGAGGACAGAGACCGTATCTGTTTCCAGCAAGATGGCGCCCTTGGTGGAAGTGCCTTTGGAGGAACCCATGCAGTTGGGGGCTGGCCGCCCTCGCCTGATTCAAGTAGAAAAGAATAGTTGTCGTTGTGATGGTTTATGCCTCAATTGTGGCAATCAAGGCCATTTTGCGGCCAAGTGTTCTGTTAAGACATCCACAGCAGTGATACCTGCGGTGGTGGGAAACAAGCATCGCTCGGCCTATGGGGGTCTGCAGGTCGGGGTGTAAAGTCCATAGGCCTGCCATCTTCACCAACCTTGCCACCCTCGCCACCTTTGACATCTTCGACATCTCCACCACAGTTGCTATTGGTGAAGCATCTTGTGCTGCCAGCAAGTGTGTTCATGCCTGGTGTGGGAGCGGTGGAGATCCCAGCTTAGGTCAATTCAGGGGCCACAGCCAATTTCATGGATGCTCATTTTGTCAAGCAGTGGTTCATTCCTCAGCAACAGCTATCCCCACCAGTAATGGTGGAGATGATTGATGGTCGGCCCCTTCGTTCAGGACCTGTGGTTGCTGCAACCAAACCCCTTTGCATGCGTATTGGGCAGCATGTGGAGGAAACCGTATTTTACATTGCCGCAGTGCCTCATTTTCCGGTGGTGCTAGGTTTGGAGTGGTTACAGGCCCATGATCCACAGATTGTCTGGTCGTCTGGAGCTGTGAAGTTCCTTGATAGGAAGTGTGCCAACCATTGCCTGAGCTCCTGTGCAGGGAGTGTGGCTGTGCCCATGGACCTGGATCTACCTGCGGAGTTGGTGGACTTTGCTGATGTGTTTGGGGAGAAGGAGGTGGATCAGTTGCCTCCGCATTGGGTGTATGACTGTCCAATCAACTTGTTGCCCGATGCAAAATTGCCAGTGAGTCGGATATATTCCCTGTCGGAACCGGAGTTGGCCACGTTGCAGGATTTTATTGACAAGAACCTCCGGAAAGGCTTTATCCAGCCTTCTACCTCCCCATTGGCTGCACTGGTGCTTTTTGTGAAAAAGAAATCGGGAGAGCTACGTTTGTGTTGTGATAACCGCAAGTTGAATGCAATCACAATGAGGAATTGGTACCCACTTCCCCTCATCCCTGAACTGATTGAGCAGCTTCTTCAAGCTAGAATCTTTACGAACTTGGACTTGCGTGTGGCCTACAATCTGGTTCACATTCATGCAGGGGACAAGTGGAAAACAGCTTTCCAGATGAGGTATGGGCATTTTGAGTATACCGTGATGCCTTCTGGATTAAACAATTCCCCAGCTGCGTTCATGCATTTCATGCACGATGTTTTCCATGATTTGTTGGATCAATTTGTGGTCATTTATTTAGATGACATTTTGATTTACTCAGACTCCCTGCAGGAACATTGGCAGCGGCTGGTGTTGCAACGTTTGCGTGATAACGACCTGTTTGCTAAACATGAGAAGTGACAGTTTGCACAAACCATGATTGACTTCTTGGGACATCGTATTTCACCTGCTGGGGTGGAAATGGACCCGGAAAAAATTCATTCATTGAAGGAGTGGGAACCTCCACAGCAGGTTAAGGATGTGCAATGACTGTTGGGGTTTGCGAACTACTACCGCACATTTATTCCCCACTTTGCTGCCTTGACTGCTTCCCTTTCTAATCTGCTCAAGAAGGGGGAGAAGTTCCATTGGGGTGCTGAGGAGCAGGCAGCTTTCGAGGCTTTGAAAGTCGCCTTTGCTTCTGAGCCTATCCTCAAACACCCTGATCCAGGCCAGCCATTTGTGGTGGAAACAGATGCTTCCTCTGTGGCTGTTGGTGCGGTGCTCCTCCAGGCCTATGCTCCCACAGGCACCTTGTTCCCGTGCGCTTATTATTCCCGAAAGTTGTCGGCTCCAGAGCACAACTATATGATTTGGGACAAGGAGCTATTGGCGGTTAAGGTCACTTTTGAGACATAGTGGCACCACCTGGAGGGGGCTCATCACCAAATCGAGGTTCAGATGGATCATCGCAATTTGGAACACCTACGTACAGCTCGGACATTGAACCAGGGTCAGGTGAGATGGTCCTTATTCTTTGTTCGATTCGATTTCCGGGTGACCTATGTTCCGAGTGGAGGAAATCAACATGCCAACGCCCTATCTCGGAAGCCTGAGTATACCCAAAGGGAGGATAAAATCTGTCCCCGGATCAAGTTCCCGGATGGTGATTCCATTGGAACAGTTTGCGGCCACCGAGGAATCTGTGGACCTTCAAGTGATGATTCAGGAGGTGCAGCAGCAATGACCATTTGTGGCAGCTTGATGTTGAGAATTGGATGAGAATGGGAGACAAGAGACTCCTTGGACATATATTGGGGACCTGTTGCAGTTCCGTGATTGCATTTATGTGCCTGGAGGTCCTCTTCGTGGCCTTATCCTACGTCAATGTCATGATAGTCCAGCGGCAGGACACTTTGGGGTGTTCAAAACACTGCACCTCATCTCTAGGACATTTTGGTGGCTGAGGCTTAAACATGATGTGTCAGGATATGTGGCGTCCTGTGGGATCTGTCATCAAGCCAAGTATGCTCTTGGTGCGCCCCCTGGTCTCTTGCAGCCCTTGCCCACACCAGAACGACCGTGGGGGGCAGTTTCATTGGATTTCATCATTGAGTTACCACCATCGAATGGTGCCACAACGATTTTGGTGGTGGTGGAAATGTTGACTAAAATGGCCCACTTTATTCCGTGTGCAGGTCTTCCATCGGCCAAGATAATGGCTCAATTGTTTATCTCCCACATTTTCCGGTTGCATGGGTTACCAGACCACATGATATCAGATCAGGGGGTACAATTTACGGCACGCTTCTGGCAGACCCTACTCGCGAAACTGCAGGTTCAGGCATGTCTGTCATCTGCTCATCACCCCGAAACTGATGGGGGGACAGAGAGAGTGAATGCCATTTTGGAACAGTACCTCCGCTGTTTCAGCAATACTCAACAAGACAATTGGGTGGAAGTGCTGCCGGTGGCAGAATTCGCTTATAACAATGCTCAACATGCATCCACCCATGTGTCCCCTTTCTTTACTAACTATGGGTTTCATCCATGACTTTTCCCTTTAGCCCCGTCTGATTCCCCAGTTCTGGCAGTGGATACATTTTTTAAAAGCCATGCAACACATGGTCCGTGATCAACTAGAGAGAGCCAAGGAAGACTACAAATGGTTTGCAGACTGGCATTGTCGGTTGGCAATCAGGTTTGGCTCTCTACTCGATATTTACCAATGATGCGACCATCGAAAAACTTGATCACTGTTACTTGGGACCTTTTCCGGTTGAGGCAGTGATCAATCCTGTGTCTTATCATCTCTCCCTGCCATGGACCATGTGTATCCATCCTGTTTTTCATCATTCCCTGTTAGTCCCTGCCTCGGCCGACAGTCCGCATAGACCAGCTCCATCATTGCTGGCCCCAGTAGCCCCTCTGGGAGAGGAGGAGTACGAAGTGGATAGCATCCAAGATTCATGCCAGTTGCAGGGCCAATTTCAGTATTTGGTGGCATGGAAAGGTTATGGAGCAGAGGACTTCACCTAGGTCGATGCCACTGATGTTCATGCTCCTCGTTTGATCCAGGACTTTCACGCTCGGTTTCCTCAACGTTCTCGTCCACCTGGTCCCGGGGGAGGGGGCCCTGTGGAGGGGGATAGTGTCATGCCCCTGGTGGACACTGACTCTGAGGAAGAGGAGGAACAGCCAACAGGGAGTGGGAGTGTGGCTCCAGAGGTGGTGGAGGAGGCTGGGGAAGGGCAGAGGCTGGCTGAGCAGTCAGAGGAGGATCCAGGCCCATCCCCTATCCATCCTAGGTCACGCAGGGAGGAGAGGATCAGGGAAAAGTGAGGTCTACTCAAGAGGAGATTACCATGATCCTCCTCATGGCTTGCAGGTGGGAGTTATGTATATAAGTTTGCAATTGTGCAGTTAGGATTTGCAGGAGTCAATTTAGTGTTCACCTTGAAAGAGGTTTATCTTTGCTGGTGTTCTTCCCATGGACTTTTCTTGGTTATTTTCCTGGAGTTTATGATTAGTTATCTTGGCTTGCTTTGGAACTCTCATCAATGCGGTTTGTTTTGGTTTTCTGTTTGCCTCATTATTTACTTTTGTGACTTTAAACTGTGCCTAATAAAACAGTGAAGTTAAGTTGAAGGCCTTACCGGACTTTAATATATGTTTTGGGTTTTGGGTTATTTTGAGAGACTATGGGTCATCACATAACTACAAACAAATTTTAACTATAAGTAGGTACTATAAAGCTGTGATGACACAGTGGTTAGAATGCAGTATTGCAAGCTAATTCTGCCGATTGCCAGGAGTTTGGTTCTCACCAAGTCAAGGTTGACTCATTTTTCTCAGCTGGTAAAATGAGGACCCAGACTGTTGAGGGCAATATCCTGACTCTGTAAACTGCTTAGAGAAGGCAGTGAATCATTGTGAAGTGGTATATAAAGTCCAAGTGCTGTTGCTACATGATTGATTTAAGTGTACAATATTATTCTTTGTCAGACATTAGTATTCTCTATTCTCTACATTCATGGCTGCTGAGGCAGATTGAACTGACATTTCTTGCCAAAACTATTCACAATAGCCTTAAGAGCTTTCTTATAAAAAAAATGTTTAATTTTCTAACGAGCTAAATAATTAATTTATCAACTTGTACATTTTTGTACTAACATGTCAGGGCTGTCATTCTGCTAGCAAGAATCTTACATAGCTAATTAAAATTTTGTTTTTATTCTCCTTTAGGTGTTAACAATAATGCCTTGATGCCATCTGCACAAGCCAGAAGTCAAGCTGTTGGAGAATACCATTCAATACTTTGTAGTACAGTCCTTTTGGTTAACATAAGTTACCAAGTATTTTGCTGTGATACTAATATTAATTCTTCTAACACACATATAATCATGAGTGGCAACCCCAACCCTTTATTTATTAATTTGTTCCTAAAGATTAATATTGAACTTAACCCAATGAGAATTTAGCCCTCAGTGTAATGGGCTATAATTTCAACTAAGATGAAAATACAAACATATAGGTCCTTCATTTTATATCTATGCAAATTCATCCGTAATATTTGGGAAAACATAATATTGTACATATCTACAAAACTCTGATATATTTTTCAATATATTATTTCTTTCTTTATTTTGTTGTACTACGACACACCTAATTTTTATAATATAATTTTCTTTTGAAATATATGCCATGATCAAACACTTATTTTTAATGTTTTTAAGCATATTATAATCTTATTTTTATTTAATTTTATTTGTTTACTATCTATAAATGAATACTGAATGCTATTTTGAATGGTAGACTAGAATATTATTATTGTCAACATAATCAAACATTTGGAATGACCATTTAATTGGCTCCACACTTAATAAATTTCTGCATGTATTGGACAAATCTTTCCAGATTTATAGAAAGATTCCCTTCCTTTTTCCTTCCTTCTTTATAAATATGCAATAGACATTTTTTATTTTCTTTGTTTAAGTGCCAAACACACTTTATGGCAAGAAGAAAACAGTGCTATATTACATAAGTAGTACTCAGTCTCATCTTTCTCTATTCTAGTTGCAACTGGATTTCTCTCTACTTTGATGGGTCAAATGAATGCTAAAGTTATTATCTCTTCTATTGTAACTAATCGTGTTTGGGGAGGTAGTATACTAAAAGTATCAGTAAAATCAGAATAAGAAAACTTCTCTTAGATGTAACTTACTTTCCCTTCTCCTTTGATTGTACTTCTGCCTGTATATCATTGTAATATTAAATTAATATGAGTAAAGTAGCAACTGTTCCACTTTGCCTGAATGTTTCCTGTATACCAGGGGTCCCCAACCGCCGGTCCAGCGGACCGTACGCGCAGAACAACCCTTACCGGGCCGCTGGTTGCTGGGCGCCGCCATCTTTTTGGTAAAAAGCGCTTCCGGGAAAGCTCACCGGAAGCGCTGTTTGCGTCATAAAAGATGGCGGCGCCACGCTTCGGTGAGCTTTTGGGTAGAAAGCCATTTCTACCCGAAAAAGCTCACCAACGCTAAGCGCCGCCATCTTTTATGACGAAACAGCGCTCCCGGTGGCGTCACCGGAAGCGCCGTTTATCATAAAAGATGGCGGCGCCCAGTGCTGATACCGGACGCAGCGCCCAGCTGATGTCGGAACCGGGCGCGCGGCGTCGAAAAGGTTGGGGATCCCTGCTGTATACCATATGACCAAACAAGATTTCATTACATATCTCTTTCTTTCTGAATCAACCTTTAATGTTAATCATTTGCTAGAGATTTAATATTCAGCACAAAAAAGATAATCAAAGGGATAGGCCAAATAAAACAATATAAAGCATGAAATGATAAATGCACAATAAAGAAAAGAGGAGCTTATGGCTGCTTTATCTTGGTGTGGGAAGTGTATTTTGAAGGAATTTAAAAGCCTGAGGGATAGCTTGACTGATAGCAAAAATAAAATTCCATTTGCTATTTCTTTGAGATTACCATCTCTGATGTTTGGGGCCCAGTGCTTGTGCTGAAAATTAAACAAATCTATGTATTTTAGCAGAGATGCCTTTGCTTTACTGCACTTTTACACAGTGCTGTCCCCCTTCATTTTAATGAAGGAAAGAGAGGGCTGTATAAATAAATGAAAAATCTGTTTTCAACTGGAAAGTCTTTTCAGGCACAAATAGCCTGGCTGTGGCCTAAAAGGTACATGCCTCACCATATAATTGTCTCTGGGTGAATTTTTGTTTTCTCCTCAGGTTTTCTTTTTCAAATCTTCGCACCAAACTGTCATTTCAGTTTTATCTTCAGTCTTTCTCTGACTGAATTCAAAGCAGCAAAATACCCTGTCATACTTTGTTAAAAAAAAAATTGAATGAATGAAGGCAAATGAATGACCCCACTTAAGAAGTTCTACTAATGGTAGGAGTATGAGGAGAGGGATGGTCGCAATACACTCTCAAGGAAAGCAGATTTCTGCTGGACACAGTGTGATTTGGGTCCATGAATTTGGAATAAATTCCATTAAGATTAGCAATAAGTGGAAACCACAATATTGCTATGGTGTACGATATTAAAGGGTAATATAATATTGAAAACACAGTTGTATACACATCTGTTAAAAAGTGATTTGCAGTTAGTATATATTTTTTTTCTTTGGGGTGAGGTGTTATCCCTAAAGACATACGTTTAATTTTGATATTTTGAAATGTGTGGCAATAGTAAGTATATTTGATTTTTTAAGATTACTGTTCCAGTAGCAGAATCTAGCTGACTTCAACTGATTGGGAAAAATAAACCTAGAATTTGGTTAATACTTGAATATGAGATCAGAAATATCAAGGCTGTAGGTTAGATTTGCCTTAAAGGGAACTGCTGTATAATTAATGTAACCTACACATAGATTTCAAGCAACATGTTCCTAGTGTAGAATTCAACTCATGAAGAATTTTCAGTATAGATTCCTTTTCTGTAAATTGTAGTACAGGTAGCTGTTGCTTAATGACTACAAATTCAGTGACCATTTGAAGTTAGAACAATGCTAAACAAGGAGGGCTTATAACTGGTTCTCAAAGTTGGGGCCATTGCAGTGGCCTTGTGGTCACATGATTGTGATTCAGGCACTTGGTGACCAGCATGCAATTATGATGGTCATGCCATCCTATGATCACATGACTGCCATACGCAACTTTTTCTGCTGGTTTCTGACAAGCAAAGTTAATGGACAAGCCAGCAGGAATTCACAAGTGGTGGTTATATGAAATCCAGCTTAATGATTGCATGCAATTCACTTGATGAGTGCAGTTGGAACTACCAGAACTGCTTTCAAAAGTTGGTATAGTCATGTAATTTTTAAATTTACAATCAAGTCATTTATTTGTTCAAGTCGCAAGTGCATTTGATAAATGAGAACTACCTGTCTTTTGTCAGATGCTTCCATGTATTCATGTCTCACCCCTGCATTAGTTGATTTCCAGTTTTTACAGAAGTTTAATGGGTACATGAAGGTGCCCCATTACAGGAATTTGAACTTGTGGGATCAGTTCTTTAGTATCACATTAGAAAAAGAAAGTGGGACGGCGCTTCTTACCACTCCTCGTTCTATGTGTTACATAGAAACATATTGTCTGAATAAGGCTTAAAAAGTTGTTATCTGGAATAGAGAAAAAGAATGCAAAGACATTATCAGTTACTTAATATCTGTCAAAATATCACAAACAGAGTAATATAAGTATTTACAACTTAAATGGGAAAAATATTGTTTCTAATTACTGTTTGAACACATCATTAACTGGCTGTTTAATGTGAAAAACCTGATTATAAAAAATTGCTTTGCTTTATGAAATAAATATGCTATAAATATGAGGAGAAACCAGTTCAGGAACTCATAAACCCGTTATAGGCACCTCTAATACAGCAAGGCAATTTTCAGATAGCCATGAATTCAAAAAGCCTGTGTTGATTCATAAAACAATGAAAATTGATGAGTCTCGAGTTGATAGATAAAGTTTAATTTTCTTTTCCATTTTCATTACTGCAGCAAAGTGTTATCCCATTATCAGACAGTTAGTTTCTTATCCATATTGTGGGTGCCCATACGTTTGCAAGGAAACATGGATTGAAAGTCTGTGTTTCAAAATCTAATCAGTAAGATGGGAATAATACTAGGTAATTTGGTCAAATTATTGTAAGAATAGATTATAGGATTTGAATTATATGCCCTAGTCACTGAATGACCCATGATGCAAAAGTGATGAATCCTAAGAAAATAAAAGACTTAGCAGATTCAATAATCAGTTCTTTAAAGCTGATCAACTGATAGCATCTGAAATGGTAAAGAAAAGTTAGTGATCACAGTTCAAAAAGGTATTGGTACTCAATATAGATTGGTCCCCAATCAAATTGATTCTGTGATTTATATTCAAATTGTTTTTGAGTTATGATCGCAGTTGGGACCAGAATTTCTGTCACTAAACAATGACAATAAAGTCATAAAGCCAGATCAAATCACTTAGTAACAACAATCCTGGCAGTCCCAGTTACCATTGATTGACCCATGATGGTGCAGTGGTTAGAATGCAGTATTGCAGGCTAATTTTGCCAACTACCAGCAGTTCAATCCTTACTGGCTCAAGGTTGATTCAGTCTTCCGAGTCAGTAAAATGAAGACCCAGATTGTTGGGAACAATATGCTGACTCTGTAGTAGAGAGGGCTATAAAGCACTGTGAAACAGTATATAGGTGTAAGTGTTAGTGTTATTGGTATTTTAAAGCTCAGGACCACATGGGTCATTCAATGGGAAGAGGTAGGAGTCCTAGCAAGAGGTGGTTAGGTTGTGTGTGTGTGTGTGAGTGAGTGAGTGCTGGCAAGGGGATGTAAGAACATTTCTGATAGTTTTTAATGCTGCTTAATGGCTGCTTTATGACTGGTCATTATTTATCCTCATTTTGTGTAAAACACATCTAAAATTCCAAATATGTCTCCATGTTCCAAATGTTTGACTCAGATCATAAAAAAGGTACAAAGGAATTAACATACAGAGATTTAAGACCATAAAAAATGGACTGTGAATGCAGACAAAATGATTCAGGGGTAGCTTCCTGGAACTCGCAAGAGTACACCACCTCTCTGCTTTTCATCAAAAATAACAACTGCATTTAGGCTTGTGGGGAAGTCTGAAAAAAAATGTAGCTGCCATAAGGAGTCTTCTTCTTATGGTCATACAGTTCTTAAAGTGGCTACATCTTTTTCAGTCTTATATGCAAGGCTGAATAAAAAGGTCAGGCTACTTTACTGATAGCAAAGATAACAATAGCTGTTGTGGTTTGCCGGCAGCCTGTGCAGACGGCAGCAGAATCGGACAGTGGGGAAGAACGAGGACCAGTCCAGGAGTCTGGGGAGGATTCGGATGAGGGTCCTGCATCCGATACAGAGATGGGGCCAGGACATCTGGGAGTTATGGGCTGACTCCGGAGTCTCCAGAATCTGGCAGCAGCGAGGCAGAGGAAAAGGGGAGCAGAGCTGCCAGAAGGCAAGAACAGCTAAGACAAAAGGGGTGACTTGGAAGTAAGGCTTGGAGGTGATTGCCCCTCCCCTAAGGTATAAAGGAAGTGCAAAAGTAGAGAAACCTTTTCAGGAAGCAAAGTCGTTCACTCTGTTCAGATTAAACCTTGAAGCTCTGTGTGGACTTTGTACTTCATTTGGCTTTTTACAGTTATTTTGGCACTTAGTTGTTGGCAGCAATTCAAAGGAGATAAAGGTGGGTGCTTATCTCAAGAGACTGTTTGGGACTCATTACGGGCTGGGAATCAACATAATTCCCAGCGCTGAAATAAAACAAGAGTTGTTTGGACTAAGTGTGTGCTTAATTATGGTCTGAGGAAGTCTTGATCAGAACAATAGCACTTAGACTTATATACTGCTTTAGAGTGCTTTACAGCCTTCTCTAAGCAGTTTACAGAGTCAGCATATTGCCCCCAACAATCCAGGCCCTCATTTTATCAACCTTTGAAGGATGGAAGGCTGAGTCAACCTTGAGCCGATGAAAATCAAACTTCTGACAGTGGAGAAGTGCAATACAGCATTCTAACCACTGCGCCACTACAGTTGTGGTGTGAAGTTGGATGCACATTTTTTCCAATAGTTTTTGGATGCATATTTTAAGATACTAAACAATTCCCTGACAGATGATCCTTTGTTCCAAAAGTTTGAATTCTATTTAGTCCTTATATACCGCAATATTTTTCTACTAAGAATGAGAGACCCTTAAAGTCTTTGGTTATTGCTTAACTTTCGTTACTGTTTAGCATAGTAATTAATACAATTAATTATCTCTAGTTAAAGCAAATAAATAAATAAACAAACAAATAAATAAATAAATAAATAAATAAACCCTAACCCCTACCCGGTCCTTGAAAAAGTGTTTCTGCGTGAAACCGGTCCCTGCTACAAAAAAGGTTGGGGACCACTGCTTAAAGAGACAGCCTGGTGTTGGTTGTACTATTTGTCTAGAGCAGGGGTCCTCAAACTTGGCAACATTAAGACTTGTAGACTTCAACTTCAAAGCTGGCTGAGTTGAAGTCCACAAGTTTTAAAGTTGCCAAGTTTGGAGACCTCTGTTCTAGAGATATCAGAACAATGTCACCTGCTTGCTTTCTTCTCATCTAAACCAAGTCCAATCTGCTTTTTATATCACAGTCATAGGTCATCTGAAGAACCTAATTCTCTTCAGGCTAGCCTCAATGTAGCATAATGAAAAAAAAAGAAACTTAAAATTAAATTTAAAAAAATCAAAGGGGTCATATGTTTTGTGGCACTTTACACATTTTAATGAGCATTTCATTCAAGCAAGAAACATATCGTGGAGAAGTAATGTATTCAAACAATTATCTGAGTGAGAAAATAGCATATTCAGCAAACACACAGTTTAATTTATTCATTGTAGTAACCAGAGCCTTTAAAAGATCACTTTGTGTTTTAATTGTGTTTTGATGTTCAACAATAGTGGCTTGAAGCAAATTATCAGTTACAGAGTGTTTTATTGGAAATAGATGCAACAATGCTATATTTTAACAGCTCAAGAGATTCTGTGAGCTTGTAAGGATAAATGATACACAAGAGTCTCATTGGATAGCTGATCAATACTAAGCTGTCTGTCTACTGGTGAATTTTATCACCCTTTCTTCTAAATGTTCTTTTTGAAGGTCCATGATTTTTTTCTAGCTCAGCAGGGAATTTCTATACAGAACATACAAGAAGGATTTAAGTAAAAATAGATTAAAGATAAATAAAAGAGCATTCAATTTAATGCAATTCTTTAAAAAATAACAATTGCCATCTCATTTTTATTGCACTGGAGAAAGGGGGATGTTTTCTGTTGAGACTTTCCCTTGAGGTCCTGCTCTTTCAACATTCATCTTTTGCTAACCCAGGCTATAGAATGAAGTGAGTAAATAATATTGGGCTGTGTTTTAATGTGTGGCTTTTTGAACAAAGAAGAGAGAAAAGGTTATTTCTCTCTGGCTCTTTCAAATTATTAGACTGACTAAGCACTCATTAAGGTTTGAACAATAATGGAAAATCTTACAGTTGAAAAATATACCAATTTTCTGGGTAGTTTTTTAAAGATTTTTTTTTTTAAAAAAAACAGGGTTATCTATGAAAACCAACTATACAATTAATTATCTTACAAAACTTTTGATCTATTTCTTTGTAGCTGATCAATAATATAATGCAAACTATTCACTAGACTGTTCTCTGACTCAATCAATAATGACAACAACAGCATGGGCTTGGAAATTTTCATTTGCTTTCAGTCATTCCCTGTAGTCAATCCATTTCATTCAATTTAGTCATCCATTTTGTGAAACAAATATTCTTCAGAGGTTTGTTGGAAGAAGTCTTCCTAGTGGGACTATTTAGATAACTCAAGCCTGAAAATGTGAACTGCAATCTAAATTATTGCTTCAGTGTACATCTAGAAGTTACAAACTACAGACTAAAACAATCTATTGTTTTAGATATCTAATCTAATGTCTACTATTAGATTATATTATATCTAATGTCTACTATTGACCTCACCCCTTTCCTAAGAGGTCTGTAGGGGGCGTGCATAAGCGCACCAACGTGCCTACCGTCCCTGTCCTATTGTTTCTCTTATTCTTTTATTTTTCTTATATGTAACCATTTCATGTATTCACAACTATGTATACATTTATACTTATTATCTTGTAAACAATTGGCAAATCAAATAAATAAATAAATAAAATAAAAATAATCTCAATGACAACAAAAACAATAAAGCTTTCCATTTCTGAGACAGGGAATTAATTTGAGATGAACAG
Organism: Notechis scutatus; assembly: GCF_049901735.1. NCBI lineage: Eukaryota > Metazoa > Chordata > Lepidosauria > Squamata > Elapidae > Notechis > Notechis scutatus. The sequence continues at coordinate 153,251,149 of NC_142011.1, read as the reverse complement.
ACAACATTTTACCTATAATTATCCTGAGATTTTATTGAATGTAGTTATCTAAACTCCCTGGTGTAATTAGACTAGTCCACAAGATTTTAGTCAATCAAAGAACAAGATATATGCAGCAACGGATACGGAGTACAGAATGACAAACATGAACACACAACCAAAGTCCCGCCCACTTTTTATGTCATATACTTAAGAAGGGGTGGGATTTTGATTGCATGGTTGTTCCTGCCATTTTGAGATCAGGGACCACTACAGTAGATGGCTCTGAGGTACAGGTAATTGTAAAATTAACCACATTATCTATATTCCATCACTATTGTTTGTATTAGCTGCTTTGTAAGGATTATTTCCTGTCACCTTTACAATTAGTGAAATGCTGCTTCAGACAAGAAATGCAGGCTGTAACATTCAATCAAAGAGGTTGGTTTTGATCATATGACTTTCCCCTCTATAAATAATGGATCCACCAATTTCTGAATGCCTGATAGAAGCTTGCTTTCAAAAAGTATATGCCATGATGGACAGCTGGATTACTAATTTTTCAAATGCAGTGATTCACTTAACAACTGAGGCAAGAAAGGTTGCAAAATAGGCCAAAACTCACTTAACAAATGTCCTACTTAACAACATAAATTTTGGGCTCAATCTTGGTCGTAAGTCAAGAACTACCTGTATTCCAAGTTGCTAGAACAGGGGTGTCAAACTCAATTTCATTGAGGGCTGCATCAGAGTTGTGTTTGATCTTGTCTGGCGGGAGGGGGCATGGCCAGGGTGTGCATGGCCAGCTTGATGTCACTTGTGTTGGGGGCACCTGTGGTGGCCAGAGTGCTCTTGCCAGTGAAAATGGGCTCCCAAGCTCAGTTTCCAGCTGTGGTCGCCTCCTGCAACCCTCTGCCAGCAAAATGGGGCTCACAAGGGCCCTCCCGAGCTCCATTTTCACTGGCAGAGGCACTGCAAGCTGGTCCTTCGCTGTTTCCAGAGGGAGCCCGTGGGCCAGATCTAAGCACCCTGCAGGCCGGATCCAGCCTGTGGGCCTTGAGTTTGACATCCCTATGCTAGAACATGAGTAGAGTTTCACATATTCTTAGTTGTCTTTTTTAAAATAGAATATAGAATTGTATTTGTTTTCCAACCAGTGTAAATTCAGTAGTACTTCAGGCCTCCAGCTGTAGATGTGGAAGTCAGAGAAAATGCAATTGAATAAAACACGTGTAATTGATCTTTAATCTACCTTCAATCTTGCACATGAGGGACAGGATATTGACCGCTATTGATAAATCAAGATCATTGAGACATTTAGTTCAGTTTTGTTTCAATTAATTGGCAGGAGGTTCCCAGGAGTTCCAAAATAAGTCATTTCCATTATTTTTCATCTGACCATTCAGTAGGAGATGCAAGGACTTAACTTGAGTCCTTCTTCATTCAAAGGCATGCTCTGCTATTGAGTAATAGTTATCCAAAGAAGTTCTAAGGAGAAATGTATGATTTTTTTTTAAAAAAGCATACCATTACAAGAAAAAACTTGAAATAGAAAATATGAAAGAATTATGTCCACCACTTTCAGCCAGTATTTGTATATCTATGGAATGCTTATCTGTAAGAGAAAAAATGTGAACTATTAGAAAGTGGCTTCTAATATACATAATTTAACACAATAGTTAGTGCATCATCCATCATTGTGTATTAAGACTGAATCCTATTAGCCTAATATACTGCTGTTGCAATATGAAAGGGGTACCACCCATTCATCAAGTTGTATTTGCACACATTGTTAGTATTGTATTAGACTAATATAATACCCCTTTGGGGTAAAACTCAGTGATATTTTGTCGTTAAATGTTCTGCTTATGTTTTCTATATGTTATGTGCAATAGGGAGAATGGAAAAAAATGGACAAAGTGGCATTATAAACTATACATCTATCACTCTTTCCCTATCGCTTTATTGCTCAGCTATTCTAGTCTGGACAGTGAAGGTGACATATATCTCTCATATTGTATTCATCATCCTTGCATTTCTTCATTTGTCTCTCTCTCTTCTTTCTCTATTTCATGTTCTCTTTCATGTAAAGAGGATAAAAAAAACAATGAATGAGCTCAGTGGTGGGATTCAATTTGTTTTACTACCTGTTCTGTGGGCGTGGCTTGGTGGGTGTGGCAGGGGAAGGATACTGTAAAATCTCCAATCAGAGGTGGTATTTGCCGGTTCTCCAAACTATTCAAAATTTCTGCTACCGGTTCTCCAGAACTGGTCAGAATCTGCTGAATACAACCTCTGAATGAGTTGTAAGCTCTGTCAATGAAGGGTGATATCATAATATGATGAGAGATTAAAGTATATTGTGGACTTAGCTTCTGGACAAATTTCCACTTTCTTCAGTTTTCCAAAGTTAAGCTTCCCTTTTTTCCCCTTTCCCCCCTTTTACTTACAATGAACATGATTTCAGAAACAACTTTTGAAAAGGAGATCTCTCTGAAATGGTAGGACAAAATGGCTGCCTTATTCCTGTCATCAGCACAATATGAAAACTGGAAGTTGTAATTAGACTGCTCTTTTTTTTTTTTTTTTTTTTGCTAAGGCTTCTATTTTTTAGTGCCATAACTCTTTATGACAAAATGTAAGATTCTAGTCACTTCATGCTAAGCATTTCCCAGAACAATTCACAGAGGGCTTCAGTATCACGACAACACATGAATATTGCTCAGTTCCAGGCAGCAAAGTCTAACTGCTGTCAGTGCCTCTTGTTATAATATCCATCTTTTTAGAATAAAACAAGTGGCAATATAGCCATTTCTGTGCATTCTGAAACTTCATGAATACAGTAATTTTTTCAAAGCAGATGCAAAGAATTAAGCCTCCAGAGTTGTTACTTAGGTTGGCAGTCAGGGCTCTAATTATGCCTATTCTCCTGAGCTGTTCCCTTCCTGAAAAATCCCTCTAAGGCACTAAGAAAAAAAGGGAACAGATCAGGGAAGCATGCTCTCCTCATTCAGATTTAGATAACAAAATGAGAAGGAATCAGGAATCATGTTGCATGAGCAGAACTACCCACAAGATTTTTTTTGTGTGTGTGCATTTCTGTCTAGTAATTTGTTCTTCATTAAAAGTAAAAGATGAACCTTTTATTCAATATGTAAGCCATGGATTTAAAAACCTAGGTGATAAGTCTGCTGTCAAAGTGACATCTCTCCATTTCAAGATTTAAGAGGCAGATTTAAGTTAAAACAAATTATTGTCTAAAAACATCATACGGATCTTATTTTATACAGCAAAGGAAAAAAATGATTGACTATTAAGAAAGGTTTTATGTTCAGTAGGAACCACTAGTCAGATGAAAAATAGTACATCAAGACTTTACCTTGTTTCTGATTTACAGAAAAAAATGCTTTGAATTCCTTAACAAGCCCCACTCCTCACCCAAATAATAGTAGAGTTTTCAAGTCCATAGACATATAGAAAGATGGAGATTTGATACCCTCCAAATGTACTGGAATTAAGTCCCAAAATTTCTAGGTAGAAAAGGTCCTACCTATACCAATAAAATTAGTATTAACATTTTATTAAAGATAACAGTTATAGTAATAAAAACTAATATGATAGAAATAAAAATAAATGCAGAAAATAAAGAAAAAAAGAGAAATGGAAAAGAAGGGGAAAAACAAGAATAAAAAAGAAATATATACAGAAGTGATTTTCCCTTCATCAGAACATATACATACATATACATATGTGTTTTCTTAAGTTTTCACGGGTATTTATATGTATGGTATTCAGCTTTGTTTGGGTATTTTCCCACATCATTATAGATGTGCTTTTAAAGTTGTAGCAACGTTTCGGCAGAATCTCATCTGCCATCGACAGACTTCTGTATTGAGTTCGTCTGTGAACACAATACAGAAGCCTGATAATGGCAGATGAGATTCTGCCGAAACGTTGCTACAACTTTAAAAAGCACAACTATAATGACGTGGGAAAATACCCAAACAAAGCTGAATACCATACATATACATATGTATGCATACACACACACATACACACACACACATCTAACATTTGTTATATAGAATAAAACAAATGATCTCTTCTTCCTATTTCCCATCTCTTATCTATAAATGCATTAATTTATTTTATCTACAGTATTTAAATAAACTGACCTTATATTAGGAGACCCTAGCCTAGTTGAAAATTATAGACCAATCTCCTTATGCTGTGTCACCTGTAAAATCATGGAATCAGTTATTAGCCAATCCATTATCCACTTAGAGACAAACAACCTACTCTCTAATAAACAATTTGGTTTCAGAAAAAAACTATCCTGTAATGTGCAACTCTTACACTGCAAAAACATATGGACTACACAACTCGATCAGGGAAAAGCAATAGATGCAATTTACATAGACTTCCGTAAAGCCTTTGATTCAGTGGTACATGACAAACTACTCCTAAAACTAAAATCTTATGGTATCTCTGGACGCCTACATAACTGGATAGAAGCATTCCTTGCAAACAGACAACAAATGGTTAAAATTGGGAGCGTCCTATCAAATTCTGTACCTGCCAACAGTGGTGTCCCCCAAGGCAGTGTTTTAGGACCAACTCTCTTCATACTCTACATAAATGACCTCTGTGATCATATTAAGAGCAACTGTGTTCTCTTCGCTGATGATGTAAAGCTATTCAACACCATAGACAATACTACTACCCTCTAAAAAGACCTTGACTATGTATCAGAATGGTTAATCAAATGGCAACTTCAAATCTCAACAAATAAATGCTCTGTCTTACATATTGGCAAAAAAAATCAGAAAATAAAATATAAGCTAAATAGTCAAGACCTTGTTGACGATCCAAACTCTGTCAAGGATTTTGGAGTACTCATCTCAAATGATCTAAGTGCTAGAGCCCACTGTAACTACATAGCCAAAAAGGCATTAAGAGTTGTTAATCTAATCCTACGTAGCTTCTTCTCTGGTAATATCACACTACTAACTAGAGCATACAAAACATTTGCTAGACCAATACTTGAATACAGCTCATCAGTCTGGAACCCATATCATGTATCTGATATTAACACAATTGAGAAAGTCCAGAAGTATTTCACAAGAAGAGTTCTCCGCTCCTCTACTCATTGCAGAATACCTTATGCCACCAGACTTGAAACTCTAGATCTTGAAAACCTAGAACTACGCCACCTCTGGTCCGATCTAACTATAGTATATAAAATCATACATTGCAATGTCCTACATGCAGCTTCAATCATAACTATACAAGAGCACACAATAGATACAAACTCAAGGTTAACCGCACCAAACTTGATTGCAGAAAATACGACTTCAGCAACAGAATGGTCAATGTCTGGAATACTTTACCTGACTCTGTGGTTTCTTCCCCAACCCCCAAAATCTTTAACCTTAGACTGTCTACTATTGACCTCACCCCTTCTTAAGAGGCTTGTAGGGGCATGCATAAGCACATCAATCATGCCTACCGTCCCTGTCCTATTGTTTCTTTTTATTTTTTCTTATAAATATCCATCTCATGTATTCAAAACTATGTTTATTCTTATACCTGTATCTTGTAAGCGATTGACAAATCAAATAAATAAATAAATAAATAAAAAAAAAAATATTAATTCCCTTTTACTAATTGTGATCTTTAGTCCTTTCAAATAATATCCTGGAATTTGATTTCTGTCATTGTGTATAAGAATTATTTTTCTTTTATTATAATTTCTGATTCCTTTTAATTTCCTTTAGTGTCCAATATTTAAAGTCTTATCTTATTATATAATTTTTGTTTAAAAAAATGCAAAACGAAAGCATTTCCCACAGAAAAATTCCTTATAACTATCCCCAAAATAACATTTCAAAATTATCTAGATCCTTAGTTTGATTGAAACTGAAAGTTTTAACCATCCATTTGCTGTTTATTCTAAAAAAGATTTTTTTAAAAAAAAAAAATTGTGGTTAAAACTTATTTTATTAGTAATTGTAGAAAAATCACATGGTGCTATAAAACTTGTCAATCCAAAGGTTAACAAGCAGTTTTCAAAAGTGATTAGAAAGGAAGCATATGAACCGAATGTCCTTTCAAAGGTGCTGACTGTGATTTGAGCAAAATGACAGATTTCTAAACCCTCTAGAAACTATTGCCTGATGGTGTCCTCATGAGGAGCAATTGTCTGGAACACTGGAAATAATCTCAAGTCCTCTCCTTGTCTGAAGAAGAATTATGAAAAGCTGGTCTACTCACTAGGTCTTCATTTTGCTGAGGTCATAATTCTGCTTTTTTGCAGAGCTGTTTTCAGTTCCCCATTTTTTCCCCTGGAAGTCTAAAACAGACATTCTTCCAAGTCTGCCAGTTCTGGTAAAAATATTTCCAGAAAATCTAAATGATATCACACTGGGAAAATTATTATATAGGACCTTACTATATGAGAACTACATGTTCTATTATAATGCATTAAGTCACCTAGTGACCACATAGGACATGTTAATTCAACTGTTCAACAGAAGATAAGTAGAATGGGGTAAGAATATGCAAAGCAATAAAAAATCATTATTCTTACTGTTTTAGCAATGCATTTTCAGGGCTTTTTCACCCTTTAACTTTAAAAAGAAAAGATACGATCACTAATTTGTCCAAGTAGACAGAAGCAGATGCAAATTTGGTTACAGCCAAGGTGGCTAAGGGAAGTCACTATTTTTATTTACTCTTTAAGTCCAGTGTGCTTACAGAAACACTTAGGAACATCCCTTCTTGGTTTTTTCTTGGCATTGCCAGGTGGTGAAATGATGTTACTTTGTAATGTAGGAAGTTAGCACCCACCCCTCTCCTAGAAAAAATGAAATATCCTGGGAAATATTAAAAAGGCAGAATATTTCCTCTAAAAAGAGTAGAAACTCAGAAGCAGAAACTCACCTCAGGAGCTCACCCCCACCTTTTTTAATGGGTGGGCCATTAAGGCCTGGGCCAGAATATTTTACATAACAAAGATCTCCAGGTAAAGCTATAGCAATTGGCAAAAGCCCTTTTCAGTGCATCATCATCCAGCAAGGCTCAACTAAGCCTGGAACTCAGGACAGCCTACAGACTTGCCCCTGCATGGCCCCATGGGAGTCTGACAACCAATTAGAAACAAGCTTCAATTCAAATCCCAACAAAGGTTATAAAACCCAGGCACTCTCAGCATATCAGCCCTTCTTGATCTTTTCTTTCACCTTGAAGCATGTGATCATCCTTTTCACTTTGGAGCTTCAAGCCATGTGGTCCTCCTGTCCACCATTAAACTTTCCAAACAGCCTCCATGTTTCCAGTGTCTTTTTCCCCACTTGGAACTGAACCCAGAAGGATTTTTCTTCCAACAGTAAAAAATAAGTTGAAGAGTTTTTTATATATGCTTTTATTTTTTTGGCTGGAGGTAAAACGAAGAAGAAATGCTAACCAGATTTAACTTGAGCTTACAGTTCACTGCATCTTCCGGTGGTCCAATTCTCAAATTAATTCTCAAAAGAATTCATGAAAAAAATCTGTTCAGATTTATTCTTTTAGAAAGTCAAACATACATGTGTATTTGGGCCTGTGAAAAATTTATTTCTGGATGTTTAACCAGTTCAGGACTCAGAATAAACGAAACTAATTTATGGCCAAAAAGCTTCAATTAAGTGGACAGGGGAATATTTGAGAATATACGGCTGTTAAACTATGTTTCAGAATTATCCATTAGCTGCTTTAATAGGAATCCAGACTTATTTAACAGAAATCAATTTCAACTAGAGCACTAATTGTCTTGTGCAACCTCTCTATTAAGTCATCAGTACAACATTGTATACATTGCAATTTTAAAACATGACTTTAAGCTATTGACTATAAATTTTTTATTTCCTCTCTCTTTGTCCACATAGCAGTATTAATTTTGTTTCAAATAAGTTTTTTTTTCAGTATAAACATTCATATTTTGTGGGCATTGCATTGACTGGGTCAAATATTTTTTAAGCAACAGTAACAATAAAAATACAAATAGGTATATGTAATTCTAATATTCCAATTTCCACAACTTCAACAGAGCTAATCTCTTTTCATAATCTATTTCTCATTTTCCCATTAGTTCATTTAAACATAAACAAAATTTCTTTGCACCTTGTATTTATAGTCCCTACATACTATTATTTAATATTTTGAAGAATTATTCATAGTTCCACCATAACTTCAATATTCCAGTTGTGCAGGGTTAATAATAACATTAAATATTAACAATATTTAATCAATCCTGGAAGTGTATCTCAAAATCCCACACAATTTCTAGTCCTTAATATTTTAAATTCATAATATATTTTAACACACTATTAATATTAATCATACAGTTTAATTACTTAATCCTAAATTCCCATCTACTGTCTTGACTTAATTGGATTATATTATTAAATTATATTTTCTATTAGAATATATACTACTATTTTTCCTGTATATATTTTCCCATTTTATTGAAATATTTTCTCATTATCCATCATCTCTTAATCTTTTTGAAATTCCATCATTTATTCATTTTTAATCCACCTTTTATCTTTCTCTGTTGTAATCTTGTATCTCTTTTTGTTTTTTTGTACCTACTAATCTTCCTTCTGAGTACCTTTTGTCTCTTCATAGCAGTATGAATTTGAGCATGAAATCTATTTGCATATGATTCAGCATGAAATTACTACAAAAAAATCACCTCTGCATGTTGTTTCAGGTTGAATTTAGAGGACATGATAATGGTTTTAATATTATAATGATACAAAAATATTCCAAACTTCTCGTGCTTCTCTTTGTATCTTGCACATACTGATTAAATGAAATATTGTTTTATCTGTGGTACAGATTATTCTTGATATACAGTGCTCCTGGTCAGTAAATGCTATATTTTATGCTTTATTATTTCTTCTTATGATCAGAGGAATTATTTGTTTAAATGCCTTAAATCTTACAATGCCCAGGCCATTGTTACAAATCCTCACTCTTCAAATAGCAGCTTTGTTATCAATTTCATGAGCAATGAAGGGGTTTTGTTAAATAAAAAAAAAAAAATGAGGTATCTGATTTTCACAACTTCATTTGCAATTCAGAAGATTTAAGAGAAAAATAGACCACACACATAAGCATTTTAAAAAAAGATATGCATAGCATATTTAGAGAGGCCTAGAAGTAATATTAGAAGCTGTTCTGTAATGCTTTCTGACAGATGAATAATTTTTTCTTATTAATTCAAATATTCCTTCCTGCCACTGGTAAATGACTTCATAATGAATGTAATTATATTATTATAACTTCTTCAATTTTTTCATGATTATACCATCCTAAGAATTGAATTAGTTTCTTATGTTCTTTGTACATCTTTTATAATTGATTCAGTTTTTAAAGATGAATGGCATATACAGTCCTAATCCTCTTTTCTATCAGCTATGTTAGGACATACTAGGACAATGGTGATATATTGATAATGAAACTCTTTTAGAATTATCATTTTTTTCTGGTATCTTTAAAATAAAATTACAATTTGTCTTCAGACTTTCATGGGAAACATGTATTGAGTGATATTTTACAACAACCAAGTTGCTTCATATCTATTCTTGCTTGAAAGAAAATTGATTTTCTCTATTGATTTAAATACATTTTCCTTGAACTAATCTATGCAACTGATATTTTCTAAGAAATTCAGGGTACCCCTAAATACACATGCTGAAGGAAAAACAATGGAATCTTGGTTTACAAAGTTTTAAAAAAAAATCAATGAGGCTTACTCTATGACAGTCAACTGACCTTCAAACTATTAAAGTAAGTTTTGGAGCTTCAAATGTAGTTGTTATGCCCAGTGGGCTTCTGCTCATATTTGAATCAGTATACTTATACCTGACAGATATCTAAAATTCAGGCTTTAGCTCATTAAAAGCAATAAGATAAGACAATTTTGATTATGTTCAAAGGGAGATGCCAAAAAAGTATGCCATCATCTTAAAACAAAATTGTGTGGTATCCCATAATGGTGACCTAAATTGGCTGAAATTTTATCAAGCCAGCTCCACCTCAGTCTAGGGAAAAGTTTATCTCTGATTTCAAATGCAGTTGTTGTTTTGCAATTTATAAAAATAGATAATAAAAACTTTGAGGAAACAGGTTAATAATTATCAAATGGCTTTGATTATTAATAAGTTTAATAATCAATAACAGGTTAATAATCAAAACCATTAACTTGAACACCATTTGTGTGACCTGAATATTCCAATTTAAGGGGCCCTTGGTGCTATGTGAATTTGGTTGTTTTATTGCAGATATTTCATCAAAGTAATATCTGTACTAGTCAATTTAAAATTCCATTGATTCTACCAATTTCCCTTTGCAGCTGCAGCCTGGTATATACTATACCAGCTTTTCCCCTCATGAGCAAATCTTATATATGTTGACCTCAGTTTTCAGCAATGGAAGTAGTGACTGGTAAATTCTGGGACTTCCTAGTCTGGATATCTAGAGGGCCCCCAGTTTGACTATACACATAGTCCTCTACTTCCAACCACAATTGAGCCCATCATTTATGTTGTTAGGTGAAACATTTGTTAAGTGAATTTAGCCCCATTTTACAACTTTTTTTCCTATAGTTGTTGGCAGGTGAATCACTGAATTTGTTAAGTTAGGAACATAGTTGTTAAGTGAATCTGGATTCCCCATTGACTTTGTACAACAGCCATAAGTGTGAAAAATGCTCGTGTCACTTTTTTAAAAAATTTCGAATGGTCACTAATGAATTGTTGTAAGTCGAGGACTGCCTGTTCAAGCCCATTTAAGGAGGTGGTTTTTTTTTTAAACCAAGACATCAGTTTTTACAAAAAAGTTAGAAGAGAAAAGAAAAACTGAGAAATATCCATTCTGTTTGCATAATTTGTCTTTCATTAGTTTGAATCCAGCCATTGTTTTTCCTATTTCTGGCAACTGACATTTGCAAATTTAAGTTGAAAACAATTCTTATAAGACATTCCTACCTTTTGAACAGATAAATTTGATTAAGTAAATTGAAGACCTGTGCAAATGACTAACTCAGAATTGTAGTATATGAAACTTGTTCAGAAAAAAAGGAAGAAATTCTGATTATAAATTTAAGTTAAGAAAGAAGAATAGCAGTGCTTGGAATGGGAAAAGGAATTCTTTTGAGAATTCACTGGAAATAGAAACTGAATTCTCAGCACAACCTTTTATTATTTTTATTGCTTTACTTTTTTCTTAATATCTTGATAGTTTGTTCATGTATATTATTTAGGAGAGGTGTCACAAGTATTTTTCTCAATTCTCCTTTGTCCCACTTTGGTATAGTAGTGAAGGTTAAAGGTTATAATAGTGAGGTTAAAGAGCTGTTAATTTTTTCAAAGATCTTATAATAAATCTGGTGCTTATTCCTCAAGTTTTCTTTCATATAAAACTTTTTTTAAAAAAAAATGAGATTATGGTAATGTAAAACACAAATGAAAATAAAGATAATACAGATATAGGAAGAGGAAAGAAAAGCTGGGGGGGGGAAATGCAGGATAAAAGAGAAAAGAAAAGAAAAGCATTGACTTCCAACTACATAGTAATTATTAGCTATTTCTATAACAACAAACTAATCATCAGCAAAACTGAAAGGTCAAAGTGTCATATTTTCTGCATTGAGTATGAAGTCTAGAAGAACAGTATTCTTTGATTAAAACATTTACTTTTGCCATGTCTGTGAACTCCATCACTTTTTCTATCCATTCTTTCATTGTGTGGATTATATTCCATCAGTTTTCTAAGCATTTGGTAATAAAAGTTGGAGCTAAAACATTTCTTAAACTTGCAAATAAAAATGATATATAATCTAAGGAGAAGAAGGATGATATGCTTGTTTCTAGAGAAAATTTTCTTATTACTTTATGTTGTGACTGAAAGGATTGATCCTGCTGTGAGTTTTGATTCTGATGACTCTGAGGATGAAAGGCTGGAGCCTGCTGAGAATTTGGAGTCTGAATTGTTAGAAGACACAGATGTGAGCCAGGGGATGAGAGGTTATCACACAGACATTCTTCGCCTGAACCCTCGACCTCATTCATGCCTGCAATTGAGCCACAAAATGAGTCAGAAGAGTCGAGCGAAGAAGCTGACAGATCGTGGCTTGATGCCAGAACAAGAAGGAGGCTGAAACGTCAAGCTGTGGGGAGACATCAGGCCAGACGTTGATTTAGGGAGATTGACACGCCCATCTAGGTGGTTTACGGAGGCAAACTCAGTTAGAAGGGAGGCGAGTCAGTAATTAGCACGTTGCCTCAAAGTGTATAAAAGAACACAGCTGTGTGGGGGAAGATTGTCAGGAACAAAGTGACTGATTACGTGCAGAGGTTTTTCAGCAGAGGCTCGGAGCTTTGAGAATTTGTACCAGGACTGTTTTGATAAACAGGGCGTGTGGAATATAATCTTGTAGAACTCCTTTCTGTTGGATTTAAGTTTTGGAATGGCTGCTTTTGGTTTTGTGTTGTTTGAACTCTGAAGGGGGAGCCATAACAACTTTATATGTCTTTTTTTCCAGAAAAAAGATTTGGTGAAATCCTTAATTTTTTTGTAGTTTTGTTTGTCTGTGCATTGTCTCTGTGTGTTTCTCTTACAAGAATTTTCGAGACTATGGAATTTTGCATCTTTGTATTCTCATGGAATTTCATAATCACTCTATGAAGATAAAAATTGACATATGTATGGTCTGAAGGGTCTGTGTTTAATTTAAAGCAAATGTATCTGAAATGTACTCTCTCTAAAAGTATGAAATGTACCCCAATATTATTCACCACTCCCAAAAAATGAGAACATCAAAACAATATTGACCTCAAATTTTATGTTTTGTGGATTCCATAATCTGTATCTTTTGACAGAAAGATAACTGATAACAATAGTGCTCCAATATTTTTTATGTTCTTTTTTAACATTTTTTATCTGAGCAATAATAATCAATTGGATAGTCATATACATTGACTGAATTGAAACAAACAGAAAAAGCAAGCTCTTTTCTTCTATTATTATATCTATTGAAGAGATATGTTACAAATACAATTTATGTTCATTTTTATAAAAATTATTATTCAGAAGTATTTTCACAAGCTATTTCATTTAACTAGCAAAGAAATATAAATTGCATATCCCATTGAACTGTTTCTGAAGAAGAAGAATAGATAACATTGTCTTCTGTTAATCCTCTACTCACCTGCAAATCAAGTTTAAGATTAATTTCTCTGTTTTAGGTCTTCTGTTTTCCCTGATATGTTTCCCCAAGTGCTCCTGTTCTTTGGTTTATACTAGTGTTTCTCAACCTTGGAATCTCTGAAGTGTGTGAATTTCAATTCCCATAATCCATCATGCTGGTAATTAAAGGCCACATATCATAGAATTGTCTAGATGGAGAAATGCTGCTTTAGAGCATTTCAAAAATTTACAGACTATCCTTTAGTAGTTTATTGACTATTGAAGATAGATCATTTTATTAAGTGGGCAAAAGCTTATCATGCACTGTAATGTTTTTATACAAACCTTTACCAGCCTTATTAAAATAAGTCTAATACTGAAATTTGGGTTCATACTGGAATAAATATTTTATTAGGTTTCTTTTTCTTTTCTTAAGTTAATATCCCCCATCTCTTTAATTGCTTTTAACAAGTCCAGAGTTTAATAACTGCAGGGTTTTACTCTATTTAATCACCTGAAATGCAACTCATTCCCTGCTTCCAAACAGCACATTGGGCTTCATGTACCCACTATATGCCTATTTTGATGTTTTAGCTGTGTTCATATACTCAAACAGAAAGTAAAGCTATTGGAACAAAAAGATGGGAGAATACAGCAGCGGGGAAATTGTTCAGTGGGAACAATTGGCAGCTTGAAAGCTGGGTAGGGTGTCGTGCAAATTGTTGCCAAGGTGTCTCAGTACCTATAGCATTTTTTTAAAGCCAGCTTAAGGACAAACCAGCATGAACACAAGACAAGGCAATTTAAGTGGAAATATACCCTGAGCAGAGGGGGGGAAAGCATGAATAATTAGATTCTTGAATCACTGCAAGAGTCAATACCAAGAATATTGCATTCCAGAGCACCATTCTTCATCTTAGTTTGTAGGCTAGCTGATTGTTCTTCATCCACCCTCCTCTCCAATGAAAATAGTGAGCCAAAAAGCCTAATTTGATCAAAGGAAATATACAAGGCAAAGCACTTTATTTCAAGGATGAAAAACTTCTGATTCTGGGACTTTTCAGAGGTTATTGCAATTTAAATCCCAGTATCTTTCACATTGGCAACAATTTTCCATCCATGCCTTACTTCAAAAATTATCAGCATCTGCTTGTGTATAATTGTACCTGCAGACAAAAGCCCAAACCGAAGGGCCAATTAACTGTTAAAAGGCTCACAATTTATCTCTTCTTTAGCAAAAGTTAGTAACACATTTTTAAAAAGTGTCATAGAATGTCACTAGAAAAGGGTGGTGTGGCCCCTGGGCATCACACATAAATGGGCTACTTGGCTCAGCTGCTAGGCAACCAGAACTCCCAACTCAAAAGTTCTTGAAAGGACCAGCCAAGATTAAAACAACCAAATGAACAGATAAGCAAACCATGGAATTTCAAGAGAACATTCAGTATTTCAAACTTAGACTCAAAAATGGGAAAACAGCAATTAATGGATCAACAAAGATTTATAGTCACCAAGTTGCAAAAAAAAAAAAAAATAGCTAAGAATATGAATAATCTTGAGAACCACATAAATGAAAATGAAGATAATCAAACAAATGATATTTTGAAGTGCAAATTTACTAACTTCTGAGACAGATAAGAAGGATGATGAAAGAGATGAAAACAATGAGCAAAAGAATCAGCAAACATCACCAAAATAGAAAATTTGACTAGAAAGTAGATGAATAAATTATGAACTGATATCAGCAATCTGACAAATATGAAGTCTAACAAGATTAAATAAAGCATTTAAAATAACTCTTTGCATTAAGATAACTAAAGAAGGCTCAGATGAATTAAAATAGGTCAGTTCAATTTTAAAGAAAATTGAATAATATGGAATAAGAATAAATCATTTTTTGGCAAAATCAGAGTTTCCAGCAAATCAGCATTTTTTTAAAAAGCATTTTTGGGAAATACTATAAACATAAATGCCTCCCAAACACAAGTAAAACATTAAAATGTTGGTGTGACATTTGAGATAACTCAATAAACATAATAAAGATGCAGTATGCATAAAGGTGACTGAAAAGAACATTGGCTTAGCTAAAATGTATAGAGTTTTAACATCAGATGAGAAACTATTAGTTTCTAATATGAGTCATGGCTGATTGAAGACCTGTCCATGAATGACCAGAGATGATAATCACTGTGAAGAATGAAACACCAAAAGTAGACATGTCCTTCAAAACTCTTCAGAGAAGGACAGATCAGAAATTCACCCACAAGTGCTTTGAATGGTGGCTCCTCACAATCTATCTAAAATAGAGGTCTCCCAAGGGTTTCTGTACCAACAGCTGAGAAAAACAATATTTTTGCTCTTAGGAACAGTGAAACCTGTCATAAGGCACTAGGCTAGTCAAACTCATTCTCTAATCACATTCAGAAATGTGGAATTTAATTTTTACTGAAAGAGAATTTGCATTAAAAAAAAACAAGAACTGGGGCCTGATGGATTACATCCCAGAGTTTTAAAGGAGCTGGCAGAGGTCATCTCAGAACCACTGCACCATATCTTTCAAAAATCCTGGAGCACCGGGGAACTACCAGAAGACTGAAAAACAGGGGGAAAAAACAGACCCAGGAAACTATATGGACCAATCAGCTTAACACCAACACCCAGGAAGATACTGGAAAAGATAATTTAAAAAAACCAGATCTGCCAACATCTAGAAATAAGTAAGGTAATAACTAGCAATCAACATGGGTTTGTTTAGAACAGATCATGCCAAACCAATCTTATTTCATTCTTCAACATAGTGACTAAATTAGTAGACCAAAATACTGTGGCAAAATACTGTGGACATAATATATTTAGATTTCAGCAAGGCATTCGACAAAGTAGATCACAACCTACTTCTTAGTAAGCTAGAAAAAAGTGGAATAGAGTACCACCACTAGATTGACTCGCAACTGGCTGACAAACCATACTCAATGAGTAGTCCTTATTGGGTCTAAGTCTACATGGAGGGAAGTAAGCAGTGGGGTGCCACAAGGTTCCGTCTTAGGCCCTTCAATATCTTCATTAACCATTTAGATGAGGGAATAGAAGAGGAACTTACCAAATTTGCAGATGAAACTAAACTGGCAGGAATAGCTAACACCTAAGAAGATAGGCTCAAGATCTAGATGGATCTTGACAGACTAGAACACTGGGCCATATCTAATAACATGAAATTCAATATAGAGAAAAGTAAAGTCCTACACTTAGGCAAGAAAAACCAAAAGTACACATATAGACTGGGTGAAACCAGGCTCAATAGCAGTAACTGTGAGAGGGATCTTGGAGTCTTAGTGGACAACCAGCTAAATATGAGCCAGCAGTGTGCAGCAGCAGCCAAAAAAGCTAATGCAATCCTCAATTGTGTTAACAGAGGGATACAATCAAGATCAAGGGAAGTACTAATACCACTCAATAAAGCCTTTGTAAGACCACACCTACAGTACCGCATCCAGTTTTGTTCACAAGGTCCCTTCCAACTCTGATTATCTATTATTATTAAGAAAAGGGCTGGAAAAGAAGGGATAAAGTTGTCAGTGATTTTTTTTTTTTTTTGCACAAATGGCAGAATGATTTAAATGGAATGTTGTTGTTTTTAGATTTAAAAAAAACAGATTTTGAAAGGGATCTACTGTACGTACTAATGATGAACACCTCATCGCAAAGGGATATAAATTGTTGGAAATAAACTAGGAACATGACTGTTAAATAGTGCATGATTAAAAGGATATAATGTTATGCTTGATCAATGGGAAATATATGATTAATGGATTGAAATTTTCATTGATTTATAACTGGAAATACAACTTTTATAAAATAATGTATCATTGCTATTTACTCCTGAGAAATTTTCAAAGATGTATAAGGCAATATCAAAAAAGTATTGGACGTGTAATCATTGTGAAGGTATCTTTTATCATCTTTATTGGAGATGATAAACACAAGAGTGAGATATATCATTTGATTCAAGAAATATTTAAAAGGGGTGTAAAATTAAAACTTTTCATTTAAGTATCATGGATAAGCAAATTGAAGGAAAACATGGAATTTTGTTTCTATAAAATGCAATAGCACAACATTTTATATGCAGGGATATGGAAAGATGAATAAACTCCCGCAACTGGAGAATGGCTTGTGACTGAAGGTGGGATACTTAAACCATAATGTCTTACATGATTATTAACCTCCCTGAAACATATTTCAGTACAATATATTTTGCTAATGTGATGGGCATTACAAGGCATTATAATCAAATTCTAATTCTTATTGCTTTTAATACAACTTATAATTATATTGGTTGTTCATAAATAATCTGATTTAATATATCAAACTGCCTCTCATTTATATAAAGACACATTTTGCCCTTTGGACTAGAAAGAGGCCTAAAGAGAGATCAAACTGTATTTACTTTACACAAAGCTAATCTGATGCTGATGATATAATTAAGAATCACAGTATAATGTCAAAGTTTCCATTTCTTTAGATTCTTTTGCCTTCAAAATCTATTTTTTTAAAAAAAAAAAAAAATCACATAATAGACAACGAAGTGAAAAGCTTGAGTAGAAGAAAACATGTTATATAAAAAAGATGAAAATCAAAGAAAGCAAGAGAAAAACAAGGCAGATATGAAAAAAGGAGATTCAGGAAAATCCTATCTTGCTTAACTAACCAAATCAGGATCTTTACATATTTAATAAATATCAAATGCATTTAAAAAACACAAGGTAAGGGTAAAGGGGCATTAAAGTTTTTTCAAAGAATATCTTTGTTAGCATTTCCCTACTGAATGTCAGCTTGATTCCTAATATGATATCTATTATGGAGGATTTAATGAGATCAAAGGTTCTATAGATGTTCCAGCCATTTTTCCACTTATTAGCTATCCAGCCTAAGCTGTAGGGGTCTCTGATGTGATATTCAGATATGGTGCTTCTCTTCCTAATTTTTGATATTCACGTCATGTAATAAAGAAGGACTTTGTGATAATGATACACTGAGAACATCAAGACTTCTTGCAAGTGGATGAAGCAAATTACAAGAAAAAAAATAGCAAAATGGATGTGTATCTATAACCCTGTTTGCATCTTATAGAACAGCATACTTTGAATCTTCTACTCTTCTTTCCTCGGGGATTAGATTTACATCTGCATGAAGATTTTTGTATGTTACACATTAGAAGGCATCTGAATCTTTAACAGTAATTCTTAAAATAAAGCAGTAGAAAATGCAGTGCTTTCTACAAGTCATGAAATATTTATTTGTAATATAAGGAAGGGACAACTATTTTGGAAATATCTGGTGTATATTATGAGCTAATCATGTATGAATAGGCTATAAGAAGCATAGTGCCATACTGAATAATTGCCTCATCCTACTTCATTAAAATTCCAGTGGATGAAACAAGAAAAGATTTCTTAAAAATCTTGATTTTTTGAAATAAATATTTGATTTTTTAATATAAAAGGGTAAAGACTAACAGAAACTAATATTTAAGAGAAAATAGAACAACAGAAAGAAGGGCAGAGAAAACAAAGCCAAAGCGTGGAAAGGAAAAAAAAATATATAACAAAATGACTTCCAATTTTATTTTATAGAAGACATCAGTATAAATTTACAGTAACTTCTTGCTCTAACTTTAAAATATAACTTTCAATTTCTATTATCTACTGTTTGCTAATTATCAAATCCATATATTTCCATATCCATAATTTCATTTTGTTCTTTTAAGGAAAATTTCAAAAAGAGGCTCCCAATCAGCATAAAAATTAATCCATGTCTTTTATCTAATCAAAGCAGTCATTTTTGCCATTTGAGCCAGCTCCATCAACTTTAGCATCCATTTTTCCATTGTAGGTAATATCAAGTTTTTTCCATCATTGTGCATACTAATGATCATAAGAATATGATCATATTCTTTCTATGGAAATTAAACAAGGAAGCAAGGACAATAGATACTATTATATTCTGGGTTTCTACAGTGTACAACTGAAATAATTTAATTCCATAAGACAAAACCAAAACGAAGAACACCCACAGTTGAAAAAAGCAATATAGGAAGGGAGGGGGAGAGAGAGGAAGGAAAGAAGGAAGGAAGGAAGGAAGGAAGGAAGGAAGGAAGGAAGGAAGGAAGGAAGGAAGGAAGGAAGGAAGGAAGGAAGGAAGGAAGGAAGGAAGGCATAGAGTTATTGGGAG
The DNA here is from genome assembly GCF_049901735.1 of Notechis scutatus. NCBI lineage: Eukaryota > Metazoa > Chordata > Lepidosauria > Squamata > Elapidae > Notechis > Notechis scutatus. Next base: position 153,231,706 of record NC_142011.1, on the reverse strand, counting down.
ATAGTTGGCTTATAAATTTAATACATAGCAACAGCAGCAGCAATTTGACACAATACTTTAGCTAGTTGGAAACCTGGCCATATATAATATGAAATCAAACTTAACTCCCTTTGAAGATAGGTTCATTAGCTCAAGAATTCTATAACTGAAGTCTAGGAGTCCCTTTATTAATCCTAGTAAAAGCAGCATGATATGCCAATGAAAACATTTTTCCAGGTATTATTTCAAAATAAAGCTACTTTACACAATTACATTTTGGCCAGATCCCTAGCAGACTTTTCCACTAACAAAACACTGATATTATGGACTAACAACGTAAAAACCTTGTACCTAATAATCCAAATTCATCAGGATTATTTTTCTGCCCAAAAAGGCAACTATACCAATTCTGCCAAGAAATAAAAATATTGGAAACTCTTATTAAAAACAGCAATGTTTTGTGCATGATTTGTCATGAATCATCATCACATAAAAGGAAGTTCCTGTTATCTTCAGTTTCAGATTACTTTTAAAAGAAAGAAAGCTAAACACTGATTATTTTTTAAAAGAAACATGGAAGAGATTTCATATTTTCCAGTTGCAATTAAAGAGAAATGCCTGGGTTGGTAATTTTAATCACATTTAAGATTTGATTCCAACTCATCTAAAGACTCTCATGGGTGGATGACAGCCAGTCTGGAGCAGAAATCTAATCCAGCCCCTTTGGTGAACTGTTTCCAGAAACAGGTTCTGAGCTAAGGGGGAATCTCAGAAAACTGTATGAAAAATGAAGTACATTTTTGCTTTACCCCAGCTTGCAGAACATGGCTGATGTGTGTGTGTGTGTGTGTGTGTGTGTGTGTGTGTGTGTATTTGAGAACTGAAGGTGAATGTAACTAACTAGATCTAAGAACACCCCATAGTTGAAATAAAGCAATATTTAAGGAACTAGATCAATAACCTAATAAAATAATTTGAACTCATGCCTGTTTAGTGCTCCTGAAGCCAATGAAAATAGGTGTTAAATATTCTGGACTTTGCTAATTCTTTACTGAACTAATTCATACATATCATTTGGGATCAAGATTTTGCCTTTGAATTTTAATCCTCAGCTTTTTTTTAAAGATTGAACCAGGCAAAACAGTTAATCAGAATAGAGCAATCACTCATTGTTTTGTTGAAATACTGTTGAAAGGGCAGGTTTGAGAACTGATTTGTGGCTGGTTTGGTAGGATAAGAAGGAAGAACGGAGAGTAAGCACTGAGTGTTTGAAGATGAGACATAAGAGGCAGTTAAAGTGCTCTTCACAAAACTTCACAGAATATGATTGTTAGAATGGAAATTGTTGGGAATGACTATAAAAATCTTACTTAAAAACAAGAGAGAAAGAGAGAGAAACTTTCCAGTTTAAAAGCAAAGTTTTGTAGTTTTAAAAGGTGCACAATATCTCCATCAGTATAACAAGATCTGGTATTTTCCCAACATTCATGATAAATTTCCAGGGTTGCCTAGATATTATTATTTTTAGGCTTAAGGAAGGCTGGTAATGAGAATAAAGATAGCTTGGTGCTTTAAAATTGATTTATCAATAATGATTAGACAGCTGTAAAGTTTATGTAAAAAGCATCACATTAGTGTTTAATTATTATGCTGATTCTGATATATTTACTGCCAGAAAGAGTTGAAGAATAATTTGGAGCAGTGATAGAATTTCAATTCATGTAGATAATATAGACATGATGGGTATATAAGTGAGAGCAATATGCTGACTCTGTAAACCACTTAGAAAGGGCTGTAAAGCACTGTAAAGCAGTATATAAGTCAAAGCGCTATTGCTATATACTATAGATAACATGGACTGGAATTGGATGAAGAGAGTAGTTTAGTTCTCTCCTTGGTGTTTCATGTAGACTGCAAAATACATGTGTGTATTTCTGTCTGTCTCTCTCTGTCTCTTTCTCTCTCTCCTTATTGCCTGCCTGCCTGCCTACCTGCCTGCCTGCCTCTATCTATCTATCTATCTATCTATCTATCTATCTATCTATCTATCTATCTATCTATCTATCTATCTATCTATCATCTATCTATCTATCTATCTATCTATCTATCTATCTATCTATCTATCTATCATCTATATCCTTTCTTTATCATCATATTTCCTATTTAGATAATAAAATAATTAACACTTGTATTCCTCACCTCACCTTTTGGATGAGAGTGCAACAGATTCACTCCATAAATTCACTTAATCTCATTCATATGAATTCTTGGACAAGAAACATTTATTCATCTCTGCAGAAATGCCTCAGTGGTTGAAAGTATCTATTCACCTTTAAAAAAAGATAAAGAAAAAATCCTTTAAGTTGTGCCTCATTGTATTATATTATATATGTCTCTGTGCTTTGCAAGAAATCACCATTTTTAGTAGTAGCAGCAACAATTTTAGAATCATATGATCTGCCTCTTTCTTTTGTTTTGGTCATTTCAGTTTGCACTGAAAGCATTTCATAAGCAAAATTAGTATTTTGAGGCTGACTTTCCACCTCTTTTCTCATCTTATTTGTTTTACTTCCATCTAGATCTACCATTAAAAAGAAAAACTTAAAAATCCTCCTTAGCAACAATAATTCTACATAATGAGATCTTAGACAGACAGAACAAGTTTGAGAGTACAAATGCAAGTAAGCATCATCTATTAGGAGAAAGTTACACAGTAAAACCTGCTGTTTTGCTTAAGTAACATACTTACATACACAGTTTTCCTATAATATACAACTGAGAATTAATAAAGAACTACATTTTATTTTTAGTGTATATCATTATCAGGTTCCAAAAACATCTGCCTAGGATTAAAACCACAGAGTCTGCAATTTGCATCAAAGCAATATTGTTTTTCTGAAGTAATAATGAGTGACAATGGTAGGTCAGTTGTCTTACTATTTTGGAAAGATAACTTCCCAAATTGTCTGAATGCGCATAATGTAACTGATAGCCTTGAGGTACAGGTTGTCCGTTTCTTTTTACCTTCAGAAGCTGATAGTTATGATGCTTGACTTATAAGAATTGAAAATGATAGTGTGAAATAAATTGTATATTCATTGGAGGCTGGAAATATGTTATTGTACTCAAAATGATGCATACAAATGCAATTTATGAAACATTATCTTGACATTCCTTTCTCTTTCACTCTATCTGTATAATCAGAAAGGACATTCCTAATATGAATTTATGAGGGGGGAATCAACCACACTATAAACCTTATATTAAAAATGTGTTTATTTTCAATCTCAAACTTCACGATCCTAGAATTTTCCATTAGCAAATTATGAACACCTAGATGGGAAAAATGAATCGATTAAAAAACGAACTAGAAAACGTGTAGAAACAGAAGGAGAACATTCTCATGGTGCAGGCTGCAGTATGATCTTAATAACAACATTACGGAATAATAGAATAACAGGGACCTTGGCCTTCTAATCTAGCCGTTCAACTATCACAGGAACAAGAAAAATAAGAGAACAAGTGTTCAGAATCTATTTATTGGTCAAAAGGCATATTAGTTAAATCAGCATGGCTGGAATAAATAATATGTCCATAGCTAATGATGAGAAGGACCAAAAATCAAGAAGATGGAGTTACATATGCTAATATCTTGTTCAAAACACAATTAGAAAATGATTGCATTCAGGTATTGATTTATCAATCTATCTAAAGTTGTTTTTGTTAGTTTTGTAGTGGGTTAACTGATTGAGGTGGAATAAACATCATTATTTATTGGAGATGGAAGGGTGATTGGGTAAGAGTTCTGGGATTAAGATTTTGTGGGCTGGATCTGTATGGAAATCCTGTACAACAATAGTCTTTCTCTGCTCTTGTAATCCTATACTAAATTACCCTCAAGCCAATGCTGTAGTCAGAACATTGTTTCTACGTATGATTCTTATTCTCAAATGTCTTCTCCCTATATTTATATTGTGATTCCATTCCTTTTCCCATCTCTACCCTATGTATAAATATGTTTCCAACTTTTTCCCCATTAAGGGATAACAAAAATTAAGAAAACCCTTGGAACATCAGGCCAAACCCTATGTGTTCCAAGTGTCACAAAAGAAAAACATTCCTAAGTGAGCCTAGCTATCTTGGGTACAGTTCCAAAGCATATACTGCACACAACTTCTTTCAGAGGTGGTATTCAGCTGGTTCCGACCGGTCCTGGTGGACCAGTAGGGAAAATTTTGACTGGTTCAGAGAACCAGTAGGGAAAATTTTGACTGGCCCTGTCCACCCACCCCTGCTCTTACCTTTCACCTCTCCTACATTCTGCTGTTTATTAGCTCTGCTGATTCACGTGGCAGATTGGATTGCCACACCTCAGCTGAGCTAAAAAACAGCACAGTTCACCAGGAAAGGGTTTTCAGCATGTGCATGTGATAGGTGCACCTGCACAGCTCACCAGCCTTGACTCAGAGGGCGGAATTTGAGCACTGTGCATGCACACATGAAGAGAGAGAAGGAAAACCACAATGAGACACACAGAATAATGTTATGATGGCCAATCTAAATAAAAGTGTTTTTAGTCTTCTATGGAGTCTACTTCTGGGCAAGATCCTTTATGGCTGAAATCCCCCTATCAGGAAACACTATGAGGAGCCTCTATTTACTTCTGTGTAAGTGAAATGATAAAACTGAGTGTGCTTACTTACAAAATACCAATCAGGTATTTTGTTTATATGTGACCTGAGTTGATATTTCTGTATTAATGTGTAATAAGGCAGCTGTGTATATTCTTCTGCCCTTTTCTTTTTCTTTCAATGTATTTGTGCATACTAAGAAACACAGAGCTGCAAATCTGGTCACATTCCATTCAGTTTTCAGAGAATTATCACTGATAATTCTCCAAAGTCATCTACATAATTTCTTTCCAACTTGCTGTTGATCTGAAAAGAATACAAGAGTTCGTCCATTGCAATATATTGGCTAGAAAGAAAGGTACCTTTTGCTACTCTGTGTAGTTCATAATATGCAATCAGATAAAAGAATCAGCACAAGAATCAGCATAAGAATTGTTAGCCTGGTTTAGAAAACTCTATCCCTTTGGATTGCCCTGCAGAAATTCTGTGATGGAGTTTAAACTTTGTCAACATCATACAATTTGATACACATGGGTTTTCTTTATCCATCCATCTGTTCTCTAGCAGACATTCCACATGGATGGAGAAATAATTGCAAATATGCTGACTACTGGATATGTTAATTAATAACTTTCATTTTCACATTAATGATAGTTATTACATCTACATCTCATTAAATAAAATAAAATAAGATCCAAATAAGAAGTAATTACAAAACAATGGCAATATAAAACAGTGAGTTGAAAAATGTACAAAAAGGTGTGGTACAGGAATCTGACTTAAAATCCTCATTTTTAGAAGGTCATAGCTCAGGTTATCAGTTTCAGAGCTAGACCTATTTAAGACAAAGTTCCAAACCTTTTGCTACATAGACATTGGTAGTCTTGCCATCTAATTTACAGAGTTAACAAGGGAATTTGGGCCTTTTTATTCCAAATCACAAGTTTTGGAAAACATTTAATCACATGCCACTATAACCAAAAGTTAGAAAGAAGCCAGAATTAGTTGAGATATAAAATATATTAAGAAGCTATATATTTCATGTAGAAGTAGAATTTCTTCTTATGTTCTGTCTTTGGAGATGAGAGACAGGAGAGAGAGATTGCATTTTGACATTTCTTGGACACCAATTTGTGATGGGATGGGTGGGTAATACAGAAATCTATGTAGACATCTATGGCAGTATCTTTTGACTTAAGTAATAAGATGTTGACAAAAAGACAAGACAGTACAGAGTGGTGAAAGAAGGCGAAAGAAGGAAAATAATGAACTTAAATTAAAATGTAGAAAGATATCATTGGTTACTAGACATACAATCTCTTTAAAGATTGCTGTTTTACTGAATTAGCTGAGGCTAACATGATGCTAAATGGAAACTGTGCCTTTGGATTTGAAATGAAAAATATGATCTGGTATGCTGGTTAATTCTGAACTTGCACTAATGGATGAAGAGAATTCTTAAGTACTTTAAAAATCTTTCTGCTTTATTTTCAAATATATTAACAAATTTAAGGTCTTTAAACTACCTTTCTGCTTAACAAATAGAAATTTAGGTCAGTTCATTAAGGTTCAGATACTTCTGCAGATAGCAAAGTGCCAATATCTTATGAGTACAAATGTAGAACAAGAAACTGTCAAGCAACTGTCAACTGCTTTTTCTTTTAAATAAATGTGACAAAAATAGGATTTTTGACAGTTCTGCTGGAAGTGTGAATATTTTCCAACAATTCTAGCTAAAGTGTATTTTAAAAGCATTGCTTGCTTGATCTAATATGCCATCTCGGGATATTTGCAAAAAATATCCAGGTAATGAAGACGAAATCTCATCAGAAGTTGCCTGTTGCAAACGTACCCTCCTTGGAAGGGCACTGTTCAAAATGTAATGAAAGGATGACTATTTGTAAATTTTTCAAAATTGTAGCCTTGTATAAATACACATTCAAGGACAGAAACATCAGAATTACTAGGTCAATGCTACATATTGAAAAAAGATGAATAAATGCAGGTTTCAAAATTTGGCTTATTTGTTGTCGCAACATCACTGAAAAATAGTAGTTCTGAGTCTTCTGAATCAAAATAATCATAATCAGAAGAAAAACACAGACACAAAAAAACCTGGTGTGTCTTATGACACATCATATATTGGCCACTTAAGATTATTTTGGGATAAAATAATCAAAAGAGGATGTAATTTTTCAGAATCTTTCTGCTGACTTGCCTCAAACATCCAGAATTACCAATAATCTGTTGAGCATTTTTGCAGGTACCTTTTCTAACAGGAGAAAATTCAAGGCCTAGTTTCAACTGAATTTTATCTCCCTAAGCATAGTAGTAGGGAAAACATATTAGTGTCTGGCAGCCAAAAATCAGAAGTAGCCTGATAGGATCATTTTGGTCTAACGGTTTTTATGAGAAGGTATAAACTTTCATAAGCTGCAGTTCACTTCATCAGATGCAATTGAGTGGCTAGAGCCATGATTTTAAAAAGATTTTTTGTGATCAAAATTGAGTGTAAGATTGCTGATGTCACATGTACTATATACCTGCACAACCATCTTTTCTTCTGTCTTCCATACCTTCCTATCCCCCATTCCAAATTAATTCCTATTTTGGAGTCTAGCCACCCCTTTGCTTCTGAAGAAGTGAACCGTTATTCCATATTAGATATATCTTTTAATAAAAAAATATTAGTCTGAGGTGGTACTACCAGACTTCTCTGAATATTTTTTACTCTGGTGGCATAGTCTTTCATGATCCTTCGTTTAGAAGAGGGCAGTTGGTAGGCTATTGCCTGCCCTCTGAAATGAGTTTTGCAGATTTGAACGGCAAGCACAGAGGAAGTCCCCTTTTCTCTTTTCTTTTCTTTTCTTTTCTTTTCTTTTCTTTTCTTTTCTTTTCTTTTCTTTTCTTTTCTTTTCTTTTCTTTTCTTTTCTTTTCTTTTTTCCAGTTGGTCCCATCAGAGTTTGTTATTTCTGCTGTCTTTATTCGTTTTTTTATTTTATTTATTTATTCGTATTTTTTTTTTCCTTTTCTTCAAATGTTTTTAACAAGTTTTGGGAATTGGGCAGCATATAAATTTTAGTACCGTAATAACAATAATAATGATATGGAATCTCTGTGGAGATTCTCAATCATCCAGGTCACAGTTGCCCCAAAAGTAATTTTCTGAAAGGCAACCGGACTGTCTTGGTTTTTTCCTTGAAAACATTTTGCTTCTCATCCAAGAAGCTTCTTTAATTCTGAAGAAGCTTCTTGGATGAGAACCAAAATGTTTTCAAGGGAAAAAAATCAAGAAAGTCCAATTGTCTCTTGGAAAATGACCTTTGAGACAATGATATGGACGATCCCAATGGCCAAACTTCGGATTAGTTACTATATCTTCCTTCTTTCCACTTTCAATCTATTGCTACTTCTTCAATGCCTTGAACACACTGCCCCCTTTTTAGCTTTGTCTTGTAGCCTTCTTTATAGTTTCTGCCCAATCTTGATTTCTGATTCAGTGACAGAAGTATCCACTCGTGCCTTGGACTTCTGGATAAGCCTGTGGTTAGACAGAAGTTTCTCATGTCTTTCTATTGAGAAGCATTATACAAGGGTGTTTTCACTAGTTCCTGTCCTTGGATGCAGGTCATGCCAAGATGTACATGATGAATTAAAAGTCTGGGCAGCATGGCCTGGTGGTTTTTGGTAGGTTGATATATGAAAAGTCTAGCCTGCTATTTCATTAGCATTATTGGGCAGCAATAATATCAGTGAAGCCTTAGAACTAAATCAATCTATTTTAATGATGAAGTTTTAAATATAAAAACATATGCTTTAATGCTTGTGCAAGTAATATTTATAAACAAAATAGGAAAAAAAAGTATAACACTGGTGACAACCGTGCCTCCGACATGTTGGGTTTTCCTGCCTGAGACACCATCACTCTATCCACAAGTAATAAACTTAACTTTTAAAAGGAACAAAGATAAGAACTTCTTTCCATGACCTTTTCTCTCAGATATTAACTGTGCTAGTTGAACCTCCTGATTCATTTTCAAGTGAGTCTCACATATAATTAATTGTAGTAATCCAACCTAGAAATTATTAGCACATTGAACACCATAGCCAGTTCATGCCTATCTAAGCAAGGTCAAAGCTAACAATGCAGTCAAACTCACAGAAAGTGCTCTGAGCCACAAGACCAAATGGAAGCTAAAAAAAAAAAAAATGGATGCAATGCCAAGCTATATTTCTTCTATTTGCAGAAAATTCTGTCTTATCCGGAAAGATGATACACATGTTTGATTTTAGGGCAACGATGCCATCAAACATACTCATTTTTATATCAGACATTTATTTATATTTGTATGCTGATATTTTATCCTAATTAAATTTTCTTATAGGTTGATTCATGATAGCCTAATTCCCATGTGAGAACTCTTCACCAGTTCAAAGACACCTCTGGAATCCTATGATATCTGAATTATCTGAGAAGTGAGTTGGTTTATTTCTGGTTGAAACTCACCGTATTTGAAGCCACAGAAAAATCTAACTTCTCCTTTTTCTCTTTCTTTTTTATGTTACACTTTAGCTATGCAATGATAGTGGGCGGTCCTTTCCTCTGTTTGGGTTTCAGAACTTTTAAATGGAAATGTCCCTTTCTTCCTTATAAAGACTGCTGGGATTTTGTTTTCTTTGTAGATAACAAAAAAAGATATGAAATAGGAAGTGAAGCTGAGAATGCCTGCATATATATACAAATAAACCATTTTATGTTTCGTTCAGATGGTAAAAGGGTGAGAGGATATTTGTTACAGCAAAACCTGTGGAGTCATGGTTTTTGTTTTCTTTTTGTTAACATTTTAAATCAGAAGATCCAACAATGATCAGGGATTGCAGGTTGTTCTCAATTTATGAGCATAACTGGCATCAGAATCTTGGTTCTTGACCATGAGAGAAGTGATTGTTAAGCAAGGTGTCACATGACTACATTGCTCAACTATCTCAATGCCAAAATACTGCCAGTTATGGTCATTAAGCAATCTTGCAGATTTCTGCAAGAGACAAGACCCAGGTGAGGAGAGCAGGATACATCAAGAGGGTGATAGCAGACCATGAAAGGGTGATTAGAGGCTGGACATTCAGAGGCTGAAAAAGAGTGAAAAAGTTGCTTGCCAAAGGATTTTAACCCTCAGGGATGTGAGCCTCTATGAACAAGCGGAAGTCCTCACAGCAGATTACAACAAATTGCAATCTTCCTTGCTAGCTTCCCCATTGACTTTCTGGGGGAAACTGGGAGAAAAGATTGCAAATTGTTGAACACATGATCACAGGATGCTTGGCAATCATTGTAGTGTAAATACATTGCCAAGCACTCCAATTTCAACCATGTGACCATGGGGAGAGGGTATATTTTGCATTGGTACAACTGCTTTACAGGCCATAATGCCTCTTTCTGTTAATACAAACCATCATTTAAGCGGTTTTTAATACAAACTGTCATTAAGTACTTGTAAATTGAGGACTATCTGTATTTCCAAATTACTTTTGATGAACTGGACAATGAAAGTAGCAGCAATATGGGGGCTCTATGATAGTTTTCCACACCCTAAAGTGGAATTCTTAAAATTTATAATGCTACTTCTACATTAGATGTTAAATGCATACATTTCTTCTTATCTATATGTTTGTTAGAAAAACTTCCTTTTGTAAGGGGATGTTTATTCATTTTTCTGGAATATTTAAATTTAGTTTGCAAGCCATCACAAAAGTTGTTATTTAATTTACAACCTCCTCATTGTTTCCCATGGGCAATAGAACATACGCTACCACCCGTGGCACAACGTTTCATTATCTCTTTTACTACATATTTTCACCTGTCCAAGGAGTACAAGTTGTGATTTTTGGATGTATAAATGCATTTGTTAAAAACAGCATCTATTTATATTTCTATAGAAGCCTGGTTATTTAAGAAGAAAAGATAAGAAAGAAATTAGAACATCACAAAAGCTGTAGCAACTTCAAACTGTTGGCATTATCGTTCACAGATTCCTGTAGTAGGAATTCATTGTGGAGGTGATTTATTTTTATTTTTTTTAAAAAGAAAATATTCTTGTAAAGATTCTTACCTGTATTTCTTCTAAAATGAAGTAGTTACTATCATACATTCATATATCAAAGCAGTGTGATCTACTTGCTATTTATTCAGTGTGAAAATTTATATTGGTTTGGTTGACTGTGATTCTAAATTCATATCCTTTCAGAAACCTTTTGCAGATAACTTTACTTTTTTCTCTTGGTAGATAAGAAAGGTAGTCTCAACGGTGATTCCATTCAATTTAAAACAAAATAAACTACAAATTTAAAGAACCAACACTGCACCCCACTTTTTTAAAAATTGCATTGCAAACACATGTGACTTTAGAATGATTGTGATTTCCCTGTATAATTATGATTATTCTTAATTATTATTAAACTACTCCACTGCACAAAATGTGGTATGCTGTCTCATCTGTTTGTTCCTACTGTGTAGAGAGTGTGGAAATGTACAAGAAGCATTAGTAGAACTAGGGAAAACTGTCTAAAGCATTTTTAAGTCCAAAGTGTTTTTTTTTAAGTTACTCACATAGTTACCTACCCAGTTCCCTGGCATATAAGAATGGGAAAGAGGTACAGTTCAATCAGCCTTGCAACAATATATATAGGAAACTTAAGAAAAGTAGTGCTAGCTTCCTGTGGTGTTGATTTCCTGGTCTAGTCAACCTATTGGGGCTGACATTTGAAATGATTCTGAACAAAGTATTAAAGATAAAATATGGATATAAGGAGTGATGTAACCACACGGAAAATATTATCTGCCAGCAGCCTAAATATAGGTCTAGCACTTCATAAAATGTAACATTGTTCTCCAAAAGAGATAATTTGGGTAACCAAAACTTGTCCCTCTATAGCTACACTGTAGTAGTAGTAGTAGTAGTAGTAGTAGTAGTAGTAGTAGTAGTAGTAGTAGTAGTAGTAGTTAGGGAAGAGAAGCTAGCAGCAGAATGAAAAATAAAGAGGATGACATGCTGATATCAGTTCAATTTTGGTTTCTAAATATATTGCAAAACATATTATTTAATGAGATTTTAAATTTTCTTATATAACGTATACAATACTGGAAATATGATTCCCTCACCTTGGAAGCAATTCAATAAATACACACACTCACACACACATACACACGTCTCTCTCTCTCTCTGTTTATTGTATGTGTGTGTGTGTGAGAGAGAGACGTAACTTGACATATGTTAATTATCCCATTTGTAATTTTCAGAATATATATTATATAAATGTGGACCTGGGAAGAAATATATATTTAACTTCATTTCTATTGTGTAGGGTAAGATGTGCTTACATTAATAAGATAAATAATATTTTTAAATATTTATATTGGAGAGAATGTTGCCTTAAGAAAAGGATTCAGCCTAGAAACAGTAGAGAATAAACAAGCAGAAAAATCTAGCTAGGCATTAAGGACAAATATGTATTTGGGACTTTTAAATAAGGCCAGAGTTGCTATAAAAATAATTATAGGTGACATTTTAGTTTCCAGGATATAACCAATGACACCAATGAATTTTAAATGAAAGGAATGAGAATTCTTTAGAAATGAGGGTCAAAGATTCAGAAGCCAGAAAATGGTTCATTGTTAACTGTTTTTAATAATATCTCCCAAAGGTCAAAAATGAATCAGTTTTGCCACATGGAAAGATCTGAATTGTAGTTTCATAACGAATATTGCACTTTAAGGAATATTACAGTTTTTAGCCAAGAAAACTGAACTGGGTAGAACTGATCAATAACTGAGTTAAAGTCATACAGTCAGCCAGATGATTAGACTATTTTTTTATCTACTTGTGAACTCTTAACCATGGACCTGGAATAAGCAGATATAGTTTGAAGTTATTACGATATTGGATTTCATAGGATTTTTCCATTCTTCCTCTTTCCAAATTGGCTGAAATTGTCTGGTGGAAATTTTGTCAATGCCAATGATGTTCAAATGATACTCCAGAGACCAATTTGGCCATCTTTGCAAGCTCCATCATCTTCACCAACCATTCTTCCTTTGTTCATAGTGGCAAATCTTTCCACTTTTGGACATATAATTATCTTGTTGAAATTGTCACACAGACACAGATACACAGTTCCATGACATTTTTCTAGTTGTCTGTCTATCAGTCCAAGGGAAAAGCCTCTGGTTTCCATTGTATATCAATCTGTAACATCCTCTGAATCAATATATGTATTTGAATCCATTATTTTCTAACTTCTTACATGTCGGCCAATCATAATGAAATTGCAACTCATAAAATATTTCTATGGTCTTTTTAGAGTTGCCAAAAGAAAGGGAGGGAGAAAGGGGTTTGAAAGAGTAGTGCGGCAGCTTGGAAATCGAAAGTGCATTCCATAAATAGTTTTCAAAGATAGTAACTAGGTGACTGAAATTTCTGCCATGCAAAATTCTAACTGGAGAACATGATTGGTGACTCTTGGCTATGGATGTGTCTAATTGGAGAATATGAATTATGATACACCCAGGGGGTGGGGGGAAACCAGGGTGACAATGAATTATGTGTTTCAGAGTCGGCTACACCCAAGCAATGCTGGACATGTTAGCAATAGCACTTATATACCACTTTATAGTGCTTTATAGTCCTCTCTAAGCAATTAACTCCCAATAAATCCTTTTGAAGTTTTGGCAGTTTGGCTCGAGATTCATGATTTAATTGGGGTAACTGCCAGAATCCTGACAGAAATGTTCCATTTGTTGTGCACATTTCAAACATAAATTTGAAGGTTCTTTAAACAATCTCTCTGGTGACAAATAACAACAATACATCTATTCTGACCAAGGCTTCCTGAGACAGTAACAATCACACACTGTTCCCAAAAACCTTTTGTTTTATTTCAACAGCTGTGAATTATATGCATTCACTGCCTGTAATGAGTCCCAGACAATTTGTGAATAGTCCAACAGAAGTCTGCCACAGTCTTTCGGGATAAGGCTGACAAGCACCCACCTTTATCTCCCTTGAAATGCTGCCAGCAACTAAATTGCCAATTAGCTGTACAATGTCAAATGGAGCATAAAGTCAACATAGAGCTTCAGATTTTAAACTGACCAGAATGAACAAAGTTGCTTCCTGCAAAAGCTCATGTCCCTTTGCTCCTCCTTTATGTCTTATGGGAGGGGGCAATCATCTCCAAGCCTTCCCAAGTCGCCCCTTTTAACTGTTCTTGCCTTCTGCCAGCTCTGTGCAAGCACACACTGGGAATAGGCTCCCTCTGTTCCTCTGCTTCGCTGATGTCAGATTCTGGAGGCTCTGGAGTCAGCACATAACTCTCAGATGGCCCTAGCCACATCTCTGTGTCGGATGCAGATCCCTCGTCCGAGTCCTCCCCAGACTCCAGAACTGGCCCATGTTCCTCCCCACTGTCAGACTCTGCTGCCAGATGTGCAGGCCACCAACGGACCACAACAACATCATTTTATAAAAGCCCTCTTTAAGGTTATATAACATAGTGTAAAATGCAATCCTTTCAACCACATTGGACTTTTCATCTAAAAGTTAGTGTTTGGGGGATTGGAATGGAGCAGTAGACTTCCTCACCCCAACTTCATTGGACTTCTAAGAAAAATATTTAAATTAATGAGGATATATTACCAAAAGCTTTTTTTTTAATGGACAATTTAGAATTGATTGATTTATGTAGACAAAACAGTGATAGATCAAGAGAGTAATGCATACCTATGTTTCAGAAAGATACACATATTTTTCAAGAATAGATAAGATTTGGATTTCAAGAGAATTAAGCTACTAAAATTATTAATGGGGAAATTTTACCATATACCTTTTTCAGTTCGTAATCCTGTGAATTTGGTTTATAAAAGAAACATTATTACAGAAATATAAAATTCTTAAGGACTGTAAAAAGAAATTAACAGGTTTTTTTAAAAAATAATTTAAAGTACCATTATAAAAATGGTCTGGAATGCACCTAAAGCCTTTATTAGAGGTGACCTGATACAACATAACTGTGCAATGAGAAGAAGAGACAAGAGAAATTACAATATATTTTTGATGAGATAAAAATAAAAGAAAACAAATTAAGGAACTCACAAGAGAATACAACTTGCAACAAATTAAGATTTTACAGCAAGAATTATCTATGTTTTTAATAAGAAAAATGGAAATAAAATTGAATTATGCAAAGCAAAGAAATTTTGAATTTGAATTCAACAAACTAAGGAAATGGTTGGCTTATAAATTGTGAAAAGAAAAAGAAAATAAATTAATATTGAAATTACAATAGGGAGATATTGTACTAATGCAAATTGTAACAACACGAAAAACATTCTAATTTGTATAAAGGATATGATATTCCATTGGAGAAAATAGATGAATGTCTTAGAAAGCAATATAGATTGATATACATGCCTAGTATTCTCCCATGAGATTTATCAACATTCAAGGTAAGAAAATACAAGATTTGGGGAGTAAGGTCACTGAAATAATAAGACATGAGAATTCGTGAGACTGGGAGAAACTTTTTAATTTTTTTAGTATATTTGTTAAGTAGCTCCTACTGTTGACTATTCTCAGAGCAGCAATTGTATGCAAAAGTTTAATTTGCAAATCTCATTTTATTGTCAGCCGTATTAAACACGGCAATGATTCATTAACATCTCACCAACTACAGCTAATAGAAACCTACACAGTAGACAAGTCCTCTTCTTTTTTTTTTTTTTTCTTTTTTTTGAGGCTGCATTCATAGATGAAAAAAAGCATTCTTGTTCTGGTGCTCTGTTTTCTCTACAGAGCTTTGCCATCTGTCTTGCATCTGCTCCCTGATACTGCCTGTTTCTTTCAACTGACCTTAACAGACTCTCTGCGCTTGTTGTCAGTGACACTTTATTGGCCAATTTGCAACTATCCATCCTCTACTGCTGACATCTTACCTAAGTACAGGTCTCATCCTCTGAACACTTAGTATGCATACGGTAGCAGCTGGGCCTGCATTGAGATAGCATGTTGTTGTGATGGTGTGATGGCAATATGGGAAGCATAACCTCTCTGGGAGAACAGCGTGTCTTATAATTTGCTTTATTTCAGCTCAGGCATATTTTCATCATTAATGTACAAATCCAGGATATTGCATTGTTTCCCCTCTATTTCTAGCCACTCTTTGCTTTCTTATATCATAGCCATGCCTCGATCCTGGAATCAGGCTGTACAGTACTTTTCTTTCAGTGAGGCAAATATACTGCATCATCTGTACAAATTTGTCTTCTTTATAATTGTGGCATTATTTATTGCATTTTAGTTTCATGCTTTACATTTTTGTTTAAAAGACAATAAAACAACACCTAATTGTACTGCAGTTTTAGCTTGCTTTTGTGCATTTCAATGTTAAGCAGCAAAAACTGGAATTCACCTTCTAGGTCTCTTATAAAACCAAATTTAATACATACAGTATCTACTAACTTCTTTTGAAAATCCATCTTTCTTTGTGCCTTACTGAATGGCTATGTGCATATGTAATTTTCAAATAGGTGCATTTGGAAAGGAATAATGTGCTTACTCCTGATTACATACAGAATTGTTGGAATTGTTTAGAATGGTATAATGTGCCCTCAATATGTCCCTGATTAGTTTCTGGGATCTTCAGGTCTACAGTACTGGAAGTCTATTATGTCAACAATAATGAGATGGATAACCAAGGACTTCTGTCTATATAAAGAAATTTCCAATGTTCATATGTAAGGAATAGAGACTCTTATTAAACCCATAGCAATTCTGTTGTAAAAAACCCCTGCTATTAAGAACTTATGGAAGTCTGATGGGAGGAAATGAATCTACTGTAGCTAGCTGGCCATGTTCCTCTTCTTCCTTTGTTTGGTAGATGTTCCAGCAGGCTCCTCTAATTATTTAGATGAGGTTTTTTTGTTTTTTTTTTACAGACAGCAAACAGAGAAGAGAGGGAAAATCGTTAAGTATCACATGTTGTCTTTGTTGATAATGGCATTCACTGTGTGAAGTTGTAATCTGTGGAAGTCTTCCTTACTAGCAACCAGCTTTAAGAAAATATAGTGCAAATTATCATAATTTTAGCATAAACTATTAAAGAACATTACATTAAACATTAAAAAACATTTTCAGCTAGATATAACTAGAAAAGAAGAAGAAGAAACTCCAGAAATAATGGAGTTGCCATTATAGCTTTTGAATATCAACAAGAGTTTGGAGCAATTTGACCAATCAACTTTTCTGGGTATTGCTCTTAGCAAGCCTACCTAGACACTGGGTAGGTTTTTGGAAAGTAAATGGAGGAAGATAATCTCCTCCTCTTCCTTCTTGTCTGATAAAGTAGCTTTCCTTCTCTCTGCCCCTGCCTGCTTCCTTACTAAGTTTTACCAGCTCTATCATCACCCATGAAAAAGGCACAAAATATTTATGAAAATACATATAATGAATTCATTGGATCGTCAGACTTCAGCTAATTATTTTAGGGGGAAATACTCACCTTCCTACGTAGTAAACTTGGTATGTAACAGGTTGATCTGAATAGCTGCAAAACAATGGCAGATCTGGTTAATGTTTATCTTACAATTTATATGGAAATAATGGGAATTTTGCCAGTATACATCAGGCAGAACTCTTCCATATATGTCTGTAGGAAAAAGTTGTGGATGAATTTAAATGTCTGTCTGCACAACTTTTGTAGGAGGTGGTATTTAGGAAAATCACTATGTTCTCTTTTAATTCATCAGGTGAAGGTGGTTTCTGTTAAGCCTGAATTCCCCAACGAGTGTTAAGGAAAACAAACTAAACAGAATGTGTAGTGTAGTCAGATAGGCAGACAGGTAAATGTGTGAGATAAGTTTGTATTTTAGTTAACACGCAGTAAAAAGCAGATACGCTTGTGCTATCAAAAATATAGTTTATTCCATTAGGAATTATAGCATAGTCAAAATAAACGGTCCATTAGTCATGTATCATTTCAGTCAGTCCAGTCAGAGATACTCAATTTGCAAAGTCCGTGTTGAATATCCAACGTCAGTTCACTTACAATAAATCAGTCCGTATTATCTCTTCTCTCAGTTGAGAAATCAACACTCCTTTCTCTCCTCCGTTTCAGTAAGGAAAAACGCAGTCATCAATCCATCCAGTAATTAGGGATCATTAAGCCAGAGAGAGAGAGCTGCAATTGACTTGCTTCTTTTATGGTGCTTTTACAACAACACCCTTAATTACATTCTTGTAGTTAAAGTTACACACACTTTAACCAACAAACCATGATAACTTATTTATTATTTTTACCCAAACCAGTTAGGGTAAACAATGTTATCCCTAACAGTTTCTATCAAGTGAGTGGAGAAGCTGCCTGGACATACTAAGGACAGGACTACTGCAAAATTTGGATGCATAGACTCTGATGTTTTGATAGCCTCCCTAGCTAAGCAAAGTTTTTATAGCTTCTGAAGTTCAGCTTGCAAGCACTTGGTCTTGTTTGTAATGTTCCTGAAGCACCAAAGGAAACTGGACTGATCTTACTGTCACCATTTTTAAATTATTGAATACAAAATCTGTTCAAAACCAAAAATACAAAGTAGACAGTCCCAAAAGAAAAGGTCTAGCTCATACAACATGCAATTTTAAAAGACCTAGGTGAAAATAAAGATTTTCAACTGGGTGGTTTTTTTTTTCTTTTTCTTGTCTTCCTAACAGTATAGATAGCTGCACTGGGTCTCTATGACCAATTCTAGCTACTCTGAAGTCCAATTTGTAAGAGGAATCAAATGTCCTAATTGCATCTACAAGGCAGTCAATGGAAGGAAGGGGCTAGAATTGTTTCCACAGACACTCTTAGGTGGGATATAGATCCAAGATTGTTGATTTGACAAGGCTATTACTATTTTCAGGCGAATACCCCTCCCCTTGAACAATTGGCATTTAGTGAGAAAAAGTCAAGCAGAAGTATTAAAAGATTTACTAAACCTTTTGTCCTTTAACCCAGAGAGAGGTAATAATTGTCACCCCTGAACTATTCCAATCTGTGTGTCTTTACTTGGTAATGTTGCTGTCAATTGATAAAAGTGCAATGCCTACGCTATATGAATAACCAAGCACTTTTTCCACTTTGGGAAAAAAAGATATCATCTGAAATACATAATGAAATGCTTTCTTCAAAGGGAAGCAAAAGGAAACAAGCACTGAAAGACTTTTGTCTATGGCAATATCTTTATGTTGTGCTTCTAAACCGGATATGGTGTTCATGTTTTAAAGCACAGTGTGCTAATCCTTCAAAAAAGATTTCATTAACTTGGATACTGTAAATTAATTAGCTCATGCAGCTCAAGATATTGCAACAGAGTGGTCTTTCAGTACATACAACAGTGTCTTGCTGAGTAACTGCCAGTGAGAAATATATTATCAGTTATGCCTGCACTTCACTTTGTATATTAACATTTTCAGCTTTTGTTGTTTTCATGCCCAAAATGGTTGTTAAAAAAGTCTTTAAGAACTGGCAAGTGTACCACACAGAATCAGCGTTTATACGTTTCTAATTGATTTTCCTCATTCTAAGTAAAGTGGTTAATTTTTATTAGCTTGCTTACTGCTTGTTGCAAGTTTCTTATTTTTTTGTCCCTGCATTTTTACCATACTGAGTGTCCCTGACCAGCATTATGCAAACCAATTTTCAAGAAAGGCTAGATAATGAGACAGAATTTTTCAGTGGATTATAAGTAAAGTTTTCTCTTCCTCAAGAGAATTAAAAGAGATACATTGGTTTCATTTGAAACCCCATGTTCTGTGAAGGTAAGGAGTGTGCTAATTATGCCATAACAGTGGTGTTAGAAAAATAAGGTATTGTGATCAGCACTGGAGAAGCTTTTGGAGAAAAGTAGGAAAGAGGGAGGCTTTGCATGTAGTGTTGAGACACAAATGTCACACCTTTTCTCTGTATGTTCTGATGTTGCTGCATGTCCCAAAGGGTGGAGCCTCCTGCAGCTGCCATTACAGAATCAACATGCACTGGAAGTTTAGAGTTGGAAAGGAAGTTAAATCTAAGCATTAGCTGTATTTGCCAATTTTCAAAACCCATATTGAGAATTTGAAATCCACAGCTCAATAACAATTAAGTAAAAGCACAGGATCACAAAACAGACAAGCAAACATTCGTGCTTTACAATGCATTGCTGCTAAATACTGTACAATGCAAAATTGTGTTAAAACTTCAACCACAATACTGAGTCCTAGAAGAAACAGACGTCTTTCAATGAAATCCAGTATGGTCAAACTAGAAACTAGTGTTATGGATTTAACAGCACATCATCTCACTGTGACTAAAATACCTTGATTCTAACAACTGTGATTTTGCTTTGCTTCCTTGGAAGGTATGTAGGCCCTTGAGCTAATGGCAAGATGAGCTAGAACTTTTGGAAATATGAAATTACTTGAAATAATTACTAGATGAATACTAGAAAATATTTTCTATTTTTTTCCTTCCCTCACCATCAGTCCACAACCTTATGCTCAGAACCTGCAGCCTTTGATTCCTGATGTGTGATAACTTGAAGAGAGCAACCCAAAGTTGTCAAACCTGCTAGCAACTTTAAAATTTCACACTACAATGGCAGAGTGTGCCACCATCAGTGAAATGGTGTGAGTACTGTTTAGGGCAGAAGTTCCCCCAACCCCTGGGCCATGTGCGCGAAGCATCATCCACACATGTGTGGGATCCAGACAGCACGTAAAAACCACAGTCGTGCCCCCGGTCTGTGGAAAAACCATCCTCTATGGAACCTGGAATCCAAAAGATTGCCAGCTGTTGATTTAGGGGATCAACATACAAAATCATATGAGTTACAGTCTAAATTTTTACATTATTCATTTGTGAAAATCAGTCCATGTCACCACTGCAGAGAAAGGAATTTTGCTCTAATATAATTCTTTTTTCTCATATAAAAGGTAAAGAGTCCCTCAAGTCAAATTAATCTGTTGAGGATATAGACATGAACTTTTCTTAATAATAATAGAAAAAGAGTTTTGCCATTGCTTTATCTCAGGGTGTCTCTTTTGAATTCCCAGTCTAGTCTATAACCCTGAGATTGAAAAAAATATATAAGAATAGGTTGGAATTAAATACTGAGAAAGAAACTCTATTCAGTTTAATCAGCTTCCTGACTGGATAATGTATTTAAGACTGCAACCTAAAGTCTGTCAGGAGGCAACTAAGTCATAGATCATGTGAAGTTTTCTTGAATGTAATGGAAATTAGATTCAACAAACTTATTCAATAGTAATTTATATTATTCACTCATGGCGTAGCAAGTTAAAATTCATTCAGGTTTTCTGAGTTGGGTCTTAGGCAAATGAAGATTACTTGGTTAAGCTCATCTTTAAATATTATCCAAATTATGGAACCTAATTGATGGGATTATGTCACTATAGTCTGATTAGTGGCTTTTATTTTTATTTATTAAGATGCCAATCATTCCAGATTAAATATCAGAGCCAGCCTGAATTTTAAAAAAAAACTGACACAAAGGGTACAATTGTATAAATCATTGCAAACTGCTGATAAGCTGAGATGTTAAACAACTTGATGGGACTGATAATAATAGGATTTTGCATAACTGCAGTAGGTCAGCAGGAAAAAAGACTCTTGAGAATCATTTTGGAAACATGAATATTGCTAGAATATGCTTTAGGAATGGGGAGAAAAGCATGTAAGAGATTGTTAAATGGCAATGGCATTTTAACACAGATTTACAAGTGCCTGACATTTCCATATGCATTTTCCAAATTAATTGAGTTCGTAATGTCGGTTGATAACCTAGAATTTAGTGTTTAAAATGCTATAAGTACAGACACAGAAATTATGAAGCACATCATCAGAAAATTAATGGTGCTGTTTTACATGATGTCAGATTTTTCTGTCACTAAACTCGCTGTCCCTATCCCTTAGAATTAAGATATCCATAACTCATCAAACCAAAGTCAAAGGATATAGCATATTAAATAAGTGCTTATTTTTAAGAGAGAATATTTTAGGAATTGAATCCTTTCCGTGAATGCCTATAATCCCATATTTAATATCCATTCCTTTTTAAAATATCTTAGTTACTTTGGACAGTTTGCACTTACAAGGGAAAGATCCACAATGAATCATGTTTCATTTAATTGCTATAGTAAGGTATACTTTCTGATTCTTACACTTCTCTGTATAAATAAATATCCACTGATACAAAAGGCCTCAAAATTGTGTGTCTGTCTGTCTGTCTGTCTGTCTGTCTTCAGGTCTGTCTTGATTGCTGGTAACTGATTTGCCATTGCCTTTCTAGAAAGACAGCACCCATGCACCCTCCTAAAGAATGAAATATTTTAGGGAATATTAAAAAGGCAGGGTAGAATATTTCCCCTAAAGCAGAAATGAGGAAAAATCTTAAGGAACATAGAAACCAGCCCCAAACTGAGGAGGCCAGTTTTTAGAAATACAGATTTGGTAATCCATTCAGAAAGACTGGTTCTGGCAGAAACTTCATATAAGCAACACAACAAGCAACACAATCAAGACAAAGGTTGACAAAATTAGCTCAGGCAAACACCTATGATTTGCATTTTCCCTTTTACCTATAGAGTGAGCCATGACCCCTGCATGACCCCATAGGAATCCAGAAGGTATAAAAACCCACCCACTCTCAACTCCATTTTGTCAGCTGTCCCAGAACTGCATGCTGTATGATTTTGTTCAACAATAAACTTTCTTTCCAATCAGCCTCCATTTTGTTTCCAATGCCTTTGTCCCAGTGTGGAACTGGACCTGGATATTTCTTCCTTGGCTGAGAGAGAATGATTGATCCAAAGTCACACAGCTGGCTTCATGTCAAAGGTGGGTCTAGAACTCTCAGTTTCTAGTCTGATACCTTAACCATGTTGGAATTGGGATAATTCAGGGGTGGGATTCTACCAGTTCGCATCTATTCTCTAGAATCAGTTGTTAACATTCTTAGCAGTTAGGAGAACTGGTTGTTAGAAGAAATTACTGGCCTAATCCTGTAAGGAAGGCAACATTCTGGTGTTGCTTACAGAAACTTTCTCTCCATTAACCCTTATTACATTATTAGCAGGACTAGACTTCCTGTCTCAGGAAAATCTCTGGAGTTTTTTCACCTCCTTTGCTGGTACTTTGCTTGTGTGGAGTGACCATTTAAAGTTACAATGGCACTGAAAAAAGTGACTTATGACCATTTTTCACACTTACGACTGTTGCAGCATCCCCAAAGTCATGAGAGGCCAGGCGAGGAGATGTGTGCCTTGATGTGAGTGATATTGAGTTGGCCACATCCAGCCAATAACATGACCACCAAGCCATGTCCACCCAGTCACATGACCACCAAGCCACGCCCACCACCTAAGCCATGCCCACAGAACCAGTTGTTAAAAATTTTGAATCCCACCCCGGGATAATTGAAACACTTTTTGTATATCTGGAATCACTTATCATATACATACTTCTAAGTGAGGCAGTAGCTGAATGAAAAGAAATGGATCTAATAGAAAATTAGCTTGAATTGTCAAAAAGATGAAACAGTATACATGCACTTCAATTGTAATGTACTCTATCCAAAAATGCAGAACTATACTCTCAAATATACAAATAAGTTAGAAATAATAATAAAGTTTAAAAATATTACACAGTCATGGAAGAGGGTGCAATTATATCATCCAAGGAACTTAGTTTATATTCCTATCCCCTAGTTTTTTGTATGATCGGCTGAACTAAAAGAAAAAAAAAAGGAGGAGAGCTGGATTAATCAACTGAAGTTCAGCGCATTTGATCATATAAATGCATACATATTATATGGACAAGTGAAACTGTGTTGTTTTAATTAAAGGAATTATATCAGAAAGTGAATTACAGTACAATGTCAGGGTAAATGGACTAAAATGCATGGTGCACTATTATATGCATAGGAAGTCATTTTCAACGTTTCCTAATTCTAAGTCATTTTTTTTAAAAAACAACAACAATGTGAATGTCAACCCTTTCTACATTGTGAACTAATTTTTGATCTTAAGGGTATTTGTATCTTGAAATTTTGATCAGTAGTATCTTTTGAAAGTGACAAATGATTTTTTTTTGGACAGGGATGTTGAGAACGTCGTGTAACACCTGAGATAATATTTTAATATTTTTGAAAACTACGAGAAAGAAAAACACTTATTGCCTTTGATGAATAATGTTTATATGAACATGTAAGAAATCTGTATCCTGTTTTATCTCGTTGGTTGCAATACATTGTAATAAATATTTCTCCTCTGTAAATAGTTTAGGACAACAAAATCCATTAAACTATTTTATAATGTACTAAATATTGAGGAAGTTTTAGTTTTATTCCACCTAAGAGAAAGTAGTTACCTATAAAACTATACTTTTTATATTCAGATCCTTTTATTGTTGTATTTTTACATTAAAATAATGAGGTGGGATCTGGAAACAAATGTATTCTCTCTGTGTGTCTGGATTTTGAATATTTGCCACACATGTAATCTGTATGCTGTTATGAAAGAGTTCCATATTTTTGGCTTCTTGAACACATATCATAAATTTGTTTGCCCCAAATACCATTGCTCAAGATTTCCTCTGAGAGTACATCATTTTCTGGATGAAACAATCTAACTGCACACATAAATACTGAAATATAGTTTAGAAATATATTCTAGAAATAGGGACAATTATATCAAATTGAGAGTCTGTAAGTAACTAATATGAAGTGCTATTATTCATCCACTAATAATTTTCACAAAGATCTCCAAAAAATAAATTATGTATATATTTAATTAAGACCTAAGTCGCTACCTTGGTCACCATCTTGAACTAGTTGAACCTAGGCTAAAGTTTCAAATATAAAATGGGTAGCTATATAAATTTAATAAACAAACAAACAAACAAATAAATAAATAAAATAGGATATTTTCATAATAGCCATAACAGTTGTTGTAAGCTCTTTATGGATTGGTGTTTTTTAAAAAGAAATAAGTTCTGAAATTTGGTAAGGGCATCAATGGTTTAGTTTTCATTAGTTAAAATTAACCAGTCTATAGTCCCTTTATCATGAACTACACCAGCAGTTAACTAAGAAAGACTCACATAAGATTCCATACTTAATATTACTAGGATCACCAGTTGCTGAATTTTGCTAAGAAAATTGCATGGAGAATTGCCCAGTCAACAGGAATTCAATATGCTCTGAGACATTTGGATAAAAATGAAAATTATCATTGGTCCAGCCATCCAAAATTTGTTCACTTGCTTATGTTTAGCTGGAGCAATCTATGCATTTCATTTTAAAACAAGTTTTAATACTTGAACCATATTTTCAATCTCTCTTTTACTGACACCTACCAGTTGCCATATCCTAGCAACACCTTTATTCTGGTTCCTATTCCTGCTTATCTCTGAACTTATATTTCTTAACTCTTGCAGTATATGAGTTTGACTACAAGTAATTTTAGGCTAAATATTAGTGGAAATAGCTGTTAAAGTTAGAATGAAAGCATGGAAAAAGCTGTCAAGAGATGCTATGAAATCCAGTTCATGGAGGATATAATTAAGGCCATGCTGGACACCATCTTTAGGAGATTGTTTAGTGATAATGAAATCTAACTTGCTAAGAGAACAACTAGATGAGCCACTAGAGAGCTGCTTCATGCCCAATGCTTATATGTGTGAGCTACTTTTTTAAAAAAAAATCATATTATTCTACCAGTAGAAAAGGAAAGTATTTACAACCTTCACTTGCTCTTAGGAACCAAAACACTGATTACTGGATTTTGTCTTGCAATAAATGTACACAAAGTTTCTGTTTCTCTACAGCAACAGTGGCAGAACTGAAAAAAAATAGTTCTGTTTCGTTAAGAAAATGTGTTGCATTTCTTCTCCAAGATGCAAGGTTTATTTATTTAAAACATCCATATAGTTTACAGTTCTCAAGTGTTTTAACCATATACTGTCTAGATTTTCATAAAGAAGAAAATGTTAATTAATTTTCATATTCACAGAAATTTTCAAGAGGATAACAAATGTTGCCCATTGTCTCACTACCTGTCTTTTGTTCTTCTAGTGGACAGTCTAACTAAAACATATATACCAGAGGTCTCCAAACTTGGCAACTTTAAGACTTGTGGACTTCAACTCTCGGAATTCTCTGGGAATTGAAGTCCACATGTCTTAAAGTTGCCAAGTTTGGGGACCCCTGATATATACTTACAACAACGCTTGTAAAAATACACCTTTGACAAAGTATTTCTTCCTTTTATCTAATTTAATTAAAGAGATGAGGAAAGGCATTGTTGAATCTACGTTACCCATTCCTCATTGTGTGGAAAACAATCTATCCATCAAGCCTACCCTGCAATTTATTATTCTTTTAGGGCCTTATTATTATTTAAATCCAGTGTTTTCTCCCTTTCCTCCTCCTCCTCCTCCTCCTCCTCCTCCTCCTCCTCCTCCTCCTCCTCCTCCTCCTCCTCCTCCTCCTCCTCCTCCTCCTCCTCCTCCTCCTCCTCCTCCTCCTCCTCTTCCTTCTTCTGTTTTAAACATCATTGAAACTGGCAAAAGAACAGGGCTGATTTTGTGGTTTTAGTCTTGGTTTGCTACAAGATCAGGCAGATACACTTTTCTGCTGATCCTCTGGCTGATGAAAAAGCTTTAGGTCTCCTTGGAGACCACTCATGTTCACTCCTGCACTTCACCCATCATTATTGGTCCCCAGCTGAGAGTCCTCCTTGAGCCATTTTCTAATCAGCAGGTTCTGTCTAAACTACCTGGTAGCAAATCTCAATTACTGCACTGAATAAGATGAGATGGAGGGAAAGAATCTTGCTGTTTATCACTGATTCACCAACACTTCTTCCTGATCACACAGGATTTGAAGTTGGGCCCTTTAATTTCTCTGAAGTGGGATAGACACAAACCTAATCCCCCTGCTTTCCAGCAGGACTTGAAAACAAAAGTTCTTCCCATGAAATATTGTATGTTTTAGGGTCTATTTATAAACAGCTTCCAAATGCACATAGGCTATGCATGTAATATTTTTACTCCTTTTTCTTATGGTAGTATTAATGTCCTAAAAACAGCATAGTCACTTTCCCTCTCCTCTACCCAATTCACTTTTCTCATCTATCTTTGTATAATTAGCAAGATCAACTGGTTCTCTATAGCCAGTGGTGGCATTCAAATATTTTAACAACCAGTTCTCTGCCCTAATGATTTCTTCCAATAACCAGTTCATCAAACTGCTCAGAAAGTTAACAACTGATTCTTCTGAAGTGGTGCAAACTGGCTGAATCCTATCACTGTCTATAGCTATGGTATCAACCCCATATGAGTATGAAAAACTGCATCTACAAAATGAGACTCAAAGAAGTGGCATACATTAAATAACAAATATTGTGGAAAAAAAGTATAGAAAATCATGAGTGCAAAAGCTAATTGAATGATTGTAAATGGATATGGCCCTTTACAAAGCTGGTAAAGTTGTTTTCTTAAATAACAATGCACCAAAACCTGTTTATTAATTTCCCAAATGCTTTCTTTTCCTGAGAAGTTTTTTCTCTTTTTTCTCTCCTAGGTGCTTTTGAATTTATTCTCAATTTTGTTTGAGGATGTTTTTAAGCTCAATTATTGTTGTGGTCTGGCAGAGGGTGGTAATGCTGTTTTGTTCTATTACAAAGGTCTCTGGGAATCTGTAGCCTATTCATCCATTCACATTTCTTGCTCTGAACAAAGGTTCACAGGAAATATTATATCATGATGTCTTTCCTTGGAGAGAATACTGGTACAAATGAAAATAAGTAAATCACACAATCAGCTACTTCATAGCTAAGGTTAGCGTCCAAGCAGAACATTCTTTGTTTTTTTAACAATTGCCCTGAGATTTTAAGTTAACAGTAACTTAGCTTTTTTGAAATAATTCCATGATTGCTGTTTTTAGTAGTGTTTATGTTGTTTCAAGCACACTAGTTGCAATATTACCTGGTTCAATCTAGCTCTGTTGTCCTTTTGCAAATGATTAATCTAACTATGAAATGGAGACAAAGATTACTCATTATTTCTTGACTTGTTTCAACTCATATTCCATATCACAACATCTGAGTCTCTACAGGCAGATTATTGCATAGAATTGACAAAGAAGGTATAAAAGTGGTGGATAGCTTCTCCCTTTTAGGATTAACCATTAACAGCGAAAGAATCATTGGTCAAGAAATGTGCTGCACACTAGCATTGGTTAAAGCAGATATAAAGAACTTGGAAAGGATATTCAAATGCCATGATGTGTCTTTATACCCATAAAGATCAGAATCATTCAAGTCAAACTATACTTTATACTTTAAGGAGGCAAAAGTTGGGTTTTGGTGAAACACAGAAAGACTGTTGACCTTTTGAACTTTGGTATTAGCATAGATTACTAGAATACAGTGAGTAGCCAAGAAATCAAACCCAGAGTTCTCACATGAGGCACAAATGACTAGGCTCAAATTATTCTGTTTCAGACACATTAAACCTATATAAAAGCAAAATACCACTCACACATCATCACAAAATATCCAGAACTGTAAAACCTACAAACTTGAAATTTGGCACGTATGTTCCTCTTGGCTTCTAGGTGCTCACTAAGAAAGGATTTTTTGAAATGATCATCAGAGCATCAGTATTTCATATATATTATTATTAACATGCTTTAATCCTACTCCCCCTGTCCATGTGCAAAACATAAGCAAAGGACAAGAGTTTCAGTTTTAGTTTCACAGCAGCAACCAGCTTTAGTATAGAACAGTTGAGCTAAGCCATGGCCAGGCTCCTTGCTGTCTCTTCTTGCTCACACAGCAAATACTGTTTCAGTTTCCAAACAGCCCTCAACTCTCTCACACACTGACAGGACACTAGCCAGATGAATACTGATGGATGCTGGTAGGCAGAGGCAGAATTTTTCTCTCCTTATTTTCCTCCCCCAAAACTAAGCTTGATCACATAGTTTCGTAGCAAAGCATGGCAGTGGTGGGATTCAATTTTTTTTACTACCGGTTCTGTGGGCGTGGCTTGGTGGGCATGACATGGCTTGATGGGTGTGGTTTGGTAGGCATGGCAGGGGAAGGTTACTGCAAAATCTCCATTCCCACCTCACCCCACTAACCTGCTTTTCATCTCCATTCTCCTGTGCAGGGCAACAAAAGAAGACCCACCCAATCAGCGGGACCTGGGAGGCAGAGAACAGATGGGGGCGGGTCAGTCAGAGGTGGTATTTGCTGGATCTCCGAACTACTCAAAATTTCCGCTACCAGTTCTCCAGAACTGGTCAGAACCTGCTGAATACCACCTCTAAACCATGGGTATCCAGCTAGTATGAAAAATCTAGGGGCGTGCATAAGCGCACCAACGTGCCTACCGTCCCTGTCCTATTGTTTCTCTTATTCTTTTATTTTTCTTATATGTACCCATTTCATGTATTCACAACTATGTATACACTTATACTTATTATCTTGTAAACAATTGGCAAATCAAATAAATAAAAATAAATAAATAAATAAATAAAAAACCATGAATGATACTTTAAGGACACATAATTTGTAACTTCATGTGCCCCACATTTTTTTCCATTTCTATACCATGATTTTGTATCAGATATAAACTTCTCAATTTGTCTACCTACCTCCATGTGAAGTCTTTGATGGGATGATTTGATGAGGCATATGATAGTGATAGCTCTTGGTTAAAGAATCCTTGCTAACTAATGCAACCATTTCCGTAGAAAGATAATGATAGTGCTGCCTTTCAGTTTGACAGTGTGCCTCTTAGCCATTCAATAAATAGAACAAGAATTGAAGAACTGTTTTAATGTCCATACATATCAAGTTTGATTTTGAGAATGTTGGCTGGCTATTTTCCACAAACATACTGGACAGTTCTTATTGAGACAAAGTCACATTCCCTTAGCACATTTGCAAAAGCACATTCACCCACTTCCTCTTTTGCTGTTGCTTTCTTCCCTTTGCAGGAAGCTTGCTTTTCCAAATCCTCCTCTTTCCTGAAAGGTGTAACATAAACTTTAAGATGTAAGAAATAAAAAGAGCCAGGAAAGATGGGAAGATGGTCCTCCCAGGAACAATTGGCTCAAGTTCTTCCTTTTTCATAAATTGCAGTTATACGAAGCAATATATTTTGTTCACCCCAATGTTATTTCTTATTTGCATAATAGCAATATCTCACTGACTGTTTTTTGGGACAGGGGAAGAATTACAGGGAATGAGATGTGTCATTACAGGGTGAGAAAATTAAAATGAGCAGCACTATGGAAGGTATTCTGAGAAAAGGATAGGGAAATGAAAGCAAGGGCCTTATTCTTCAAATGATGTATTAGTGTAAACCCCTCTCAGATGAAGGGAAACATTAGTAAAATAGTTGTTGTCAAAGAGATGAAGAGTAAGGGCTAACTAGAAAGAAAGAAGAAATACCATCAATAAGGAAATAAAAAAAATACTTATTTACTTATAAGTAAATGGTCATTAAATTATGTACTCCCACATAGAGTTCCTTTTTTTTTTTTTTTGGTGTTTGTGTGGCTACCGTGTGTGGAAAGGGAACTTCATGGGGACAGTGGTGACACCCAAGCAGGAAAAGCCCAAAGGGAACATCAGGCCAGCCATAAAACAAACTTGCATAGGAAAAGAGATTTAATAAAAGGTATTGAAAGGAGCCCCCTTGACAAAAGCCAAGTAATTAAGAAAGCTAGGGAAACAAGAAAAAGAAATCCCTTACAAACAACAGGTCATGCCAAATCAGCAAAACAAATAGACAAAAGACACGAAATAAATTCCATAGCAGACAAGAGATTGCCACAAAACAAATATAAGAAAACATTAGGATGAAACTGATAATCCAATCAAACCACCCCACGGAGTTTACCCTCCGGCGGAAATGAAGACAACCCCTGACAGGATTTAAAACATTAAGAAATACAAACACAAGCACACACACACAAAGGGAGAAAAGGTATAAAAAAATCAGGGGCTTATCATACAAAGCTAGCTAGCCCCAGGAACGCAGACTTCTTGGTATCTCTCGCCTTCCTGAAAAATAAAAAGATCCAGCTTTCAAGCAGTTGCCTGTATCCTTGCACTGGAGTTCTCCCAGCGGGAAAATTGAATCCTCAGAAGAAAGGCATTTTGCCAGCCTTTCAACACGTGCATGCAACTATTACATCAATAAAACTTCTCATGGACCTTTCAGAAAATATTGCCATATTGGGAATGCAAATGTTTAGAAGTTTATCCAAGACGGCAACCAGCCAACTGTTTGTATGCTGAAAAATTGTTAATTTTAATTTTGTCTCACATGGAACTCATCATCAGCCACAAAGGGGAAATAATTATTTCTTAGCTGAAGAAAGAACAATTATCACCCCAAAACAAATGCTTGTCAATTACAAAAAAGATTGGCTTAATGAAAAATATTCCCATATATTGTTAATTCTGTTCACACTCACTCACCCACCCAGAGACACCTTATTATCAGCCTGAATCTATCCATAGCAGGACAAAGAGCTTTTCATTGAAGGTTATGGGCTGCAATTTATCTACCGGTATGGATTGGTAGATAGATATTTTTTTTTATTTCACACACACACACACACACACACACACACACACACACGGATTAAGAGCTAAATTTAGGATTAAGGGTTAACTGCTAGATTATAGAAACTGCTATTTGACTATGATTCAGAGAATAAAAACTACTTATAGAACAAATACCAATTATTACTATAGAGTATGTATCAATTTCCACACAGAATGGATGTGTGGTTGCATGTCTGTGTGTACACATGTGAACCTGCAGACAAAGACATATTTTGAAAGTTTGTTCCCAAACCAGCTTACCAAGATCTTCTGTTTCTACTGACACTTTGAAATTTATTTGCCCCGTATTTTTCAAACAGAGCAGAACAAGATCAGAAGGGTGCCCCCGGGTCTAAACTCAGTTTTATTACAGCAAATAGCTAAAATTTGTCTCTTTGGGGCATTTCAAAGGACGGTATCCTCCGGTAATACATGATATATCAATTGGAAAAATATATTCATACGAAGTGAAAATACTGCTACCTCAACATTTTTGCGCTCATTAAAATGCCGCAAAATACTGGTTGACTAAATCCCCTTTAGCAGACTTATGTAGCATTGGAACTAATTTCTGCTTGGACACCCTCCCACCCTTCCTGATAGATAAGCTTGATGCATCTGAAGAAATTTAAGAGGCAGTTATATTGACATAAATTTAATGTGTGTGTGTGCATGTACATGCAAGTCAGTTTTTATCTCATATAGGATTTTATAGCAAATTAAATGTTTATGATATTTATGTGGTCGTCCATCTCTCAAAACATGAGTAACTTGTACCCTCATTTCAAAATCAATTTCTTAAAGATCAACCAATATATTTCCAAAAATCAGCTGACCTAATTTCTTCAAGAACAATGGTAGCATAGTCGTAATGAACGGCCATGTGGTTTTTTTTAATTTATTAAATAAAGTGGTTAATATTGTAGCAGCTATCAGGTATTAAACAAAGCTATAATACTTAAACTTGGAAGGAGCATGTGGTTTCAGAAATGTTTTAGATGAAGGATCCCCTTAAATCTGTTTTGGGAAGCAAAACAGTCTTACTATGTCCACTTTTATTCACCTTGTTTTAGCCCCTCTTTAAAATCCTTGGCAGTTGTAAAGAAACAGAAAATGCAATAGAAATTGTGTGTGGAAGCCTCTTATAGCTTTTGAATATGTTACTATTCCTTTTCTTCTGCAGTGTTTGAAGAATCAGGAAGAGAATTCTGGATAGGTATAGCCAATGAGCCAAAGTATCTTATGGTTTCTGAAAATAATCGAGGTAGAAGAAAATAGAAAGGCTTCAAAGTCTCACGAAATCCTCCCTTTCTTTGCCAAGACAAATAGAATCACATTGCCTCCACAGCACAAAGTTCTTAAAGGGAAATTTAAATTGTCTTGCACAGACCTCATATTGAATTGTATAAGCCTAGAATCTCTTTACCTAATTAAATATTTGGCATTGACACACATCTTGCAGATTTATACTATAAGATTCCCTTCATCAGATGAATACACAGAAAAAAATACAACTGATTTGCCTATGTCAGGGGTGTCAAACATGATTTCATTGAGGGCTTCATCAGGATTGTGTTTGACCTCAGGGCTGGAGTGGGCACGCCCATGGAGGGCGTGGCCAGCTCAACATTGCTCGTGTTGGGGGCAACTGTGGTGGCCTAAGTGCTTTGCCAGAGAAAACGGGCTCCCAAGCTCAATTTTCAGCTGTGGTGGCCTCCTTCAACCCTTTGACAGTGAAAATAGAGCTTCATTTTCACTGGCAGAAACACCATGGGCCAATCTTTTGCTGTTTCCAGGACGATCCCACAGGCCAGCTCTAAGCACCTCGCAGTCCACATCCAGCCCCCGGGCCTTGAGTTTGACTCCCCTGGCCTATGTGCATTAATGAATGTTATATTTACTGAACTTAATGCTTCTCCTATGAAATGCCTATAGGAAAAAAGAGAAAGGCACCAGAGAACAAGAAAAAACAGATAAGCAATAACAGTCCCAGTTTAACTATCTTGGGCCATGGAACAAGATGCAGGTCAAAATGAGAAATTTGTTTTTGTAAAAATAAATTAAACAGATCCTGTAATTACATAGAAGGAAAATGGGCTTTCCTGAAGTGAAAGAGCGGGAATTGTGTTGGGGATTTAAATTCAGCAGGAGCCCATTTCAAGGGGAAGTGCTTCTGAACATAAGTGGATTGCTGTAAGAGCACTGAGCAATTAAGTAGCAGAACATCCCATTAAAAAGAATAAAATGTTCATAATACCATTTCTTAGATGCAGAGACTGGGCTTAACCAAGCTCTCAATGTGTGCTGGCAGTTATTGTTCTTGAAAAAAATGTAGCTTTATTAAGAAAGATATGAGAATAGAAACTAGCTAAACTGCATCTTGAAAAGAGGGAAGCGTAAGAGAAAAGGGGGGAGGAAGTTCCCTTCTTAAATTCAGGAACTCATTTAATTAAAAGAAGGCCAGACAAGAAACAGGCACAGGGACCATGTATGAAGGACCTCTGTCTCATTATTGCTCACCCCGATTGCCCTAGTGGTCAAGATTGGGTCATGGGTGAAAAGAGATGATGAAATCTACAACATAGAGTAGGTTAAAGGGTTGGGTTTCTTAAATGTCCAAATATTACATCATCTTCTTGCTTTACAGTTCTTTCACTGGTATTTAATGCCACTAAATGCCAAGTAGCATTTAATAGCTACTGAGCATTAGTCATGATTATGGAGCCATGATTATGGTGGCAATGGGAATTGTGGACTCCTAAGGATGAATTCATTGTGTTGTCTTTCATGGCATTATGGAAGTGGAAAACTGGAGCCACCTATTTAAAAGCAAAAAAAAAAAAAAGGTTGTGTGTTCAGTCCTATCCAGATTCCATGTGGAAGGGAGAATTTCCCCATGAAAGAGCAAATGATGTCAGATAGCTGTGTAAATCTTTTACCTGGGCAAATAGCCACAGTTGGATACTCTGGAACTTAGATTGACGGGTGGGTGAGGTTAAAGATTTGACAGGGCAGGGTTGGTGGCTACATCTCACAAATTGTGGAACAAAGCCATTTCTATTACTTCACTTAATTTATAGAAAGTGATTTCTGTGCATGCAGAGAAACTACCCCTCCGAGATAAGGTCAAAAACAGATTGTGTTTGATCAAGGCAGATTGGTTTCACAGAAATGTTTTTCAAGTCAGAAAATGTTCCTTCTGAATCTCTGCTAGCTCTTCCCTAAATACTTCAATGAAATAATCTTCTTGAGTCATGCAGACCTTAATGACTATGATTGAGTTTGCACCCCAGGTGTACATGGGGGCAAAACTGGCCATACATTCTACAGTGCATCTGAAAGCAAATCAACGGTTTTAGAAACAACTTACCTATGTAGTTTTAAATTTTTGAAGTTATTTCATGGGTGTTTGAAAAAAAGGATCACCTTGGATCAAATTGTGTCTTGTTGCAGATAAATATAAGACCATCACATAAAAGCAAACATGTTGTTATATGAGATAGACATTAGCAGAATTTTCGATAAAATGAAAAGAATGAAGAAGGGTACATGGTAGTAACAACATCTTATCTAACCTAGGCTGCAAGATATGTTTTACATCACCAGAAATCTCATTATCAGCTACACTTAATGAAGCCAGTGATTATATTCCAAGAAACCCACTGACAACCCATTCCACAAAATATCAGAATAGCCACAGGTGGATAAAATTAAACAAGTCCAACCTTTACAGCTCATTGCTATGGCATCATGATTAGCTAGCAAGCAATGACATTTTCACGTTATATATTACTGCTATTTCTATTAGCCTTTTCATTCTTTCAAAATATCTGTCAAACAAATGACTGAATACCAGCAACGCTAACAATAAAATGAGTTCTGATTTATAGAAATCTGATCTTTATTTTACTTTTTCTATGTAATATTTTAATCTATAAGTTTCAGTCAAAGTACATAGATAAGGTGTTGGAAGTAAATCAACTAATGTTAAGTAGCATGGATAAGTTAGTCAAAAACAAAGTGATTATTGGGGGCATGTTACATGACTGATCTCAGAGTGGATGCTAGTGAGGAAATTCCATCACACATTAAGACAGACAAAACTATTATAGTTTTCACCAAAATATAAATCTTTCTAGAAATAAATTGTATAGAGAAGGCATTGCCTTCTGGTTGTTCAATGTATAGAGGAAAGACACATGGGCTATAGAGTTTTATTGTTGTATAATTTGCATGTTACTAAAGCCATTTTAGGGGTCTACTTTAGATTATTACACTTTAGAAGTAGTTGACCATTTTGGAGTATATTAAGAGTAGCCCCCCATTAGAGTGTATATAATAATTTTTGCAGAAACAGCAATTTTGCAAATGATGAAAACATATTTGTCCATTACCACAATGAAAGCTTCGAGGCACAAGAGAAGGCAGTAACTAAAATAAGTGTCTTCTGCTCAGAAGTATTCAGATCAATTAAATAAGGCTAAAAACTAAATCCGTTTTCTGATATATTTTTAATGAATTGTGTTTAAGAATTCCCAGAGCCACTCTGCAATTTAATACAAGTGATCTGTTCCTCTGGTAAGTAGCAGTATTTCCCAGGTGAAATAATAAGATAAAACAGAATTATGAACACAAGGAAAATATCTTCTACAGTTTTCCAATATTAAATCGTACCTAATTGGTTACAAACTGTAGAAAAGAAATGTTTCTGGTTTAATACCAAATCAAAAATGGGTGATGTTGAAGAGTGCCAAGACTCCTTTTACAAAATTGAAATCCTTGGGTTTCAAAGCAAACACATTTGGCATTAAGTCCTGTCAAAAACAACATGACTGAAACACCTAAATATTCTCTAATTTCTGCCAAGAACATCAACATCTCTGAGAGGAAACTGTACTGAATGTTTGTGTCAACTAGTTTGAGTATCACTTTAATAGAAAATAAATTAAGAATATTTAGAATAAAGGGAGGGAAGGAGGGAAAGAAAAAGGTTTATACATTTTATTGGATTTCTTCCCTCTCACATTTTCATCAGCTAACTAAAGAGCTCAGTTTAAATATGGAGTGGTCTTCTCATTTCCAGAATAACCTGGAAATATTTTTAATGATTAATTATTAAAACCCATTAAAATAGGTTTTTGATATATTCTGGGCATATGTAAAATAAAACAAATATCAAAGACTATGTAGTAAAGAATCAAACTTTGCATATTATAGTTCTGGGTTTTGATGTGTGGGGTTTTTTTTGTGTTTTTTTTGAGATTTAAGAATACTAGTGTGTGGGAGGTGAGAGAAAGAAATAAAGGACAGGAAAGGAGAAAGAATTATCTATTAAAATATTTGAATTTGGTGGTCTCTGACTATGTGAATTTTTTTTAGGTGATGTAGAGGGCACTTTCCCTTTGCTACATAGTTCCCTTTCCCAGAGTCAGACATGGATAATCATATCAGCAGCTAACTATGATGAAATTTGGAATATGGTTTCTAAGAAAGTTATGTGACTAATGAAAATTAGACAAAAGGATTTAAATAAGTGCTAGAATTTTTTTTAATGCGTAATATAAATTATAAATATCTGGCTGTGTCAGTAGTTGGGAAAACAAATGAAAGAGAAGGGAAGAATACGTCACTGGAAGATTTTCCCACAATGTTTTTTGTTTATGCTTAGTAGCTCTTATTCTTTGTTTCAATTGACCATCATTACCTAATGTAGAGGGTTTTTCCCTTTGTAATTTAATATTCTAACAATAAAAATATCTTTATTTTTTTAAAAAAAGAGAAAATTACAAGAATAGACAAGTTAGACAATGATATAGTGCCATATGATGGCTCCCTTGGGTTGAATAACCCTGAAATGCTATTGAGGAAGAACTGGGAATCTTTTGCAGTACTAATGGTGTTTATGATGTGGCTAGATTAAAGTCTTAGACTTTAATCTAAAGTCTTAGGGCATGTAGTTTCTGAAGTTGCCATGCAGAAAAAGACAGAATTACAATGAGGACATGGGATATAGTGAATAAGAACATGGGAAAGTTCAACACAAAGAAATATGAAATTCAGTGACTGCACACTGGCCTATTAAGTACCAGTGAATTAAAATGGACTGAAATGGGATACTTTTAGTCAGAATATGGCATGTTTAACCTAACTTTATTTCTGATGCAGGGTGGATAACTGAGAAACATAATAATGCCAAAAATATGTCAGTATGTGTTTCATTGATTATAGAAAGGCCTTCAATTATGCTGATCATGTCAAGTTCTGAAAAGTCCTTAGAAATATAGGGATCCCAAAACATCTCATTATCCAAGTACAAAACCCTTATAAAGGTCAAGAAGCCACAATATGCACACAACATAGTGAAACAGACCAGCTCCAGTTTGGCAAAATAATGAAGTAAAGCTGTATACTCTCTATTTATTTATTCAACCTGTATGCTCAGTATAGTGGAGGAGGATGGATTTGAAAAAAGATAAGCATGGTTTTAAAACTAGAAAAGATACATTAATGACACCTATGAAACTACTTTGATAGCTGAAAATCAAATGATCTGCACATTCTAATAATGAGCAAACTACTGATGATGTGTAGAAATAATAATTAAAACAGAAGGGTTGGATAGCTTCTGCCTTTTAGGGAGCAGATAATTCTTGTTAAAAGCAAAGTTACCAGCAGTCAAGAAATAAACTGCAGACTAGCACTTAATAAAGTTGCAATGGAGGTTTTAGAAAATATATTCAGATATTATGATGTGTCTATACCTACAAAAATCAGAATCATCTAGGTAATGGTATTCCTTATAACTCTCTATAAACATGAAAGCTGTATTTTGAAGAAGTAGGATAAGATAAGAATATTGATGCTTTTGAATATGTGTTGGAGAATATTTTTGAGTGTACCATGGATAGCCAAGCATGAAAATGCATTAAAGATTAATCAACCCACTTGAGGCACAAATGACCAGGCTCAAATTATTGGACTTTGAGCACACTATGTTAAGATCCAATTCTCTTGAAACATCCATAATTTTGGAAAAGGGGAAGGAAAGAGAAATAGAGGATTATCACGGTGGCACAGTGGTTAGAGTGCAGTACCAGGCTACTTCTGCTACCTGCTGGATGCCTGCAATTTGGCAGTTCAAATCTCAGCAAGCTCAAGGTTGACTCATCTTTCCATCCTTCTGAGGTGGGTAAAATGAGGACCCAGATTTGGGGGGCAATATGCTGACTCTCTAAACCACTTAGAGAGGGCTGTAAAGCACTGTAAAGTGGTATATAAGTCTAAGTCCTATTGCTATTGCTATCAGCAGGAAGGTGGATGATCTCAATTACATAGTAGTAGAAGGCAGCCTGAAGGATCAGGCTCTGGACAGCTCATCCTGCAGTTGAATTATATGAAATTATTAAGAGTTGACACCAAACTGATGAAATATAACCAAGCAATCAATCTGAGCTGCTGCCCATAAAAAGGGAAAGAAAAATAAAAGACAGAAGGACAAAAGAAAAATGAGTAATTTGGATGTTCCAGTGCTGAAGAACGTTGAAGAATGATATACTACTTATAAATTGCTGTCTTTTTCTGGATTAGAAAGTAAGCCCTGTGATCTTGAATTTCCCTTTGAAGACTTGAAGTTAAGGGTGTGGGAGGGGAGAATTTCCTCCAATGGGAAAAGATGCCATACTATTTACAATATACAATAGAAGCAAAGAAATGAAAACTTAACTTTTTGCCAGAAATTAGTTTAGATCTTTAACACTGCAGTCATCATAGAAAGACAGATGTCTGGAAGCAAATTTCAAAGCAATGCAGAATCCTCATGTGGAAATGCACAGAGCTTCACAGCAAGCAAACAATGGGAATTGAGCTGTTCTTATCTTCAGTATGAAAGAATCGGTGCCAGCTTGGCAGTTCTCTTTTCTACTTATTATTTTCTAACATGATTCTTTTTCAGTATGCAAACTCTATTTAACACACCATTCTTTTCCATATATAGTATTTCACATAAAATGACAAAGCAGGAGACTTATAGGCACTATAAATTCACAAACCTGACTTGACTATTTTCCTACAAAATCTATATTGTATTTACTGAATACACTGCAGACTAGCTGAGTTTATGTTATGAAGGATGCTTATCAAGGTGTATTTGTAGCAGCCAGGTTGCAAACTGGAGCACAATATTGGGAGTAAATACTGGTTGCCATTTGTGCAAGTGCCAATATTAATTTTTGAAGTCATAAATGGTTTAGACAAAATCTTGATTAACTAAGAAACTATGCTAACCTTTCTTGACATTAGGACCAGCAAAAAAATGTGCCTACATTTTGAGAAATTTGTGTTTGGGCCCATGGAAAAGAGAAACCTTTTGTCATATGGAATGTATTCTCTTGAGGAGTGATATTTAGCCCTACTGTTCAGCTGGTTCTTTTGAAATATATTAATCATTGTAATTGTTAAATTATGTGGTTTTATCCTGTTAACTATTCTGAATGGTCTGTACATAGAAGGACAGGGAAAAATGAATACATCAAGAAATTTAATGAATGTACACAGGTTTGTTACAAAAAGCTTGCACTGTATTCTGTTTTACTAAGTTCATCTCTGTACTTCTATAGTATGAAAAAGAAGCTGTAGAAATTGTGGTGTTTGGTTAGTTTTTCTACATAGACTTGAGCATTTGTAAACATCCTAAGTAGTTCAAGACTGCATGCAAACACACCTAGAATATGTATAGGTTCAGTGACCAGGTACTACTATAGAAAGAACTTTCTTCATTTGCAAATCAAAGAGCAACAGGAGTTCTGACTGCACAAGACTACTGATTGCAGAACTGCATTTCCAATATAATTTCTTTCAGATGCATAAGGCTCAGTGAATAGGGCATCCAAATTTCTCTACATCAGTGCTTTTTTATCAGTGCTAATATGGGGTAGATGGGGAGACATTGTGCAAGTATCTGTGAATAGAACTCATTGTTAGGTGTGGAAGAAAAATAAATTTATCCCCTTCTATGAAACATCTGAAAATTTCTCAGTGACTTAACAACCCGAGTTGTAATACTGAATTAAATTATATGCTTAGTTCAAATTCAAGCATGAAATAAGCAATTGCCTCAGAAAAGAGTGGTGGAAGAAGCAGAGGTATAGGTCCTTCTTTCAATAATATGAAATTTATTTTGAAGACAATGTCTGCTGAGTACTTTCTAACACAGCCCTTCCCTAAACCAAGGCTATTGAGTATTTGGATTTCAAATCCAATAATTGGATTTGAAGCCCAACATACCAGGGACGTACTTGGTTTAGAAGCCTAATTGTAAGGGTGGATCAAAAGGAACAATATTGTTCTTAGAAAATGTTTATGACTCTAAATTAGCATATAAAGCAAAGCGACCACTCTCAATAAAACAATGGAAAAAGAGCTAGCTAACAGTGTTATTAACATGACTGGTCTTTTTTTAAAAAAAGATATAAACTCCCTACTAAAAGATTGCAGGAGCCAAATGTGCGTTCATGAGAAAGATAGTCTATACCCACAGCTCAGTATAAGAAAAAAAGCTTTTATTCCATGAGTTATTTCTGCTACTGTTACTATATTGTACAATGAAAATTTTCCCAGGTTAGGAAAACATTGGTATGACTGTTCATTGCAGAATACAGTGAATATATTGCTTTTTTTTTTTTTTTTGTCCATTATAGCTTGGCTCAATTGCTTAAGCCATTTGACTATAATCAGTGATACGTTATTTCAAGCTCTTGCATTGCATTCAAATGTACTCAAAGTAAAAGTTATAACTTACTTGGACCCTATCTCTGCAAAGTGTTATCACAGGAAAATAATACAGATTTCAGAACAAACGAGTCATAACTATAGAAGTTTTTGACAATATGGATTCTCATTTTAGGAAAAATCAATGCTGATTGTATTCTTTCTCCTCCTAGTCCTATTATAGTGCCTATTAAAAAGCAGAAAACAGATAACTTGTAGCGCAAAAATAAATTCCAAAGTTGCACGGGGTCGATACTGATTAGATTTGCAGTTTAAAAACCATTTTTATTGTTTTCACTAGAGAATTTCCTTCTCAATTATGGTTCTGGACAGAGCTGTACAATAGGAATTGCTTTAATCTCTTACACTGACAGTGAAACTGCTCCCATTCAATGCAATTTAGATCTACTCAAACCCAATTTTTTTTTTCCTGGTTTCTTACTTGTGAAATGCCTCTCCCATAGGTCTGCAGTGAACAACAGTTTACTGACAATGTGCCTATATCTAGCTGCTAGCTGCAAACCCTCCAATCAGTTTCCATTTCCCAATGCAATCGTTTGTATCCCATTGGATTCAAAGCTCTCATGCTCCAATGAATAATAAAACTCTACCTAAAGTACTACCTCAACTACCCTGCTTTTGCTTTACATATACCATTATTCATGGCTTCTAATTACAGATTACGTAACAAACCAGTTCAATGAATAATTTTTTAAAAAAGCTTTCCTTTTCGCACCAGGCATTGCAATGCAAAAAAAAAGAACACAAGGGACACACACACACACACACACACACACACACACACACACACACACACAGTACAAGACATCAGATGCTCTGAAGGCTAAACATGTTGGCAGATTCAGTTGTGTTGTGATTTACAGCCATTACAGCTTTTTAAAATGTTTTAGTTTCCTGATGAGCTCTGCCTTGTCACAGGTTAATAATGCATTATGCACTGTCTTTTTAAATTGACCCAATCCTTCTCAGTCAATACACTTTCCTAACAGATTTGGCATTTTTGATACCATGCCAATCAGTGGTGGGATTCAATTTTTTTTACTACCAGTTCTGTGGGCATGGCTTGGTGGGCGTGGCAGAGAAAGGATACTGTAAAATCTCCAGTCAGAGGTGGTATTTGCCGGTTCTCCTAACTACTCAAAATTTTCACTACCAGTTCTCCAGAACTGGTCAGAACCTGCTGATACCACCTCTGATGCTAATTATTATTATAATTATTTTTAAAAGATTATTATTGCAAGAACCTTTTTTAGGATGTCAGGATTTTTATAAAAAAAAATCAGCTCCAATATTTTCAATTGGAAACAGTAGTTTCCCTTGAAATATCAAAAATTTAAAAAGGATAAATTAAATATAAAACTGTCAAAAAGAAAAACAAAGGTAGAAAAAAAGATCAATATTTAGATATTTGCCTTGGTGTGTGCATAGATTGTAGACATAAAATGCAAATTACTTTAAGCTTAAAAAGAAAACTGAGTCATAGGCATATAAATGCTGCACACACCCAGGTTGCAATCTTTTAGCTACTTTCTCAGAATTACCTGTATTGATTTGACTCTGAATAGGTAATTGCAGAATGTTTAATATGGAGCAACAACTGTGGTGTAACGTCCCTGTTTTTAAAGTCCTCTGCTTCATTAAGTATATCCTGCCTTTGCAGTTGAATTACCAATAGTGCAGTATATTTTCATATAACATATATCTATATAGAAAAGCATGGTCTATGATAATCATGCGTGTTGGAAAGAAGAGATCAGTATTAGCCCTGCTGAATTAAGCTATGGTACTATGTGTAGCACATTATGCCCAAGATTTTGACTTTGGGAAATTGATAAATATAGACCGGGGTGTCAGACACATGTCATGGCGGTGTCATGTGACATATCAGGACTTTTTTCTCCTTTGCTAAACCGTGTGTAAGTGC
This sequence comes from Notechis scutatus, assembly GCF_049901735.1. Lineage (NCBI taxonomy): Eukaryota > Metazoa > Chordata > Lepidosauria > Squamata > Elapidae > Notechis > Notechis scutatus. The sequence goes on along the minus strand of NC_142011.1, from coordinate 153,188,671 downwards.
AGGCCGGGAGTTTGACAGCCCTGATGTGGACAGTGTCAGCATTCCAGCAACCTTCCACTCTACCCAATAACTCCGAGACAGACATCTTCTCAAAGGTTCCTTTTTATTTAGATAGTAACTGGCACAACTGGGAAATCCCGAATCTGAAAGTTCCAGGCTTCCTTACAATAAGTAAAAATTACAAATCCATCCCCTGCACCCATCATCACATCCCATGGCCCAATCACCATCCGTCCAAAGTTAAGGCTTCCTCTCACTTATGCGCAAAATAACATGATCTTGACCAACTCCTTTTAATTCAACCCTTTAGTTCTTCCTGGAATTCTTGATGAATGCCATAGTTTTCTTGAATACATAGCTTGGTATTTTACTGGAAATCTTATCAATAACCCTTTTACTTTAGATTTACTATATGGTCTCATGTCTTAATTTACATACAATAGAAGCAGATATTTTTGGCTGTAGCCAGAGTCCACTTGATTCTTTGGAAATAGATCTTACCAATGTGTCATAAGCAGCAAATAATACAGTTTTATTTGCTGGGGTCTCCTAAATATATTCATACTCTACTTACTTGTTCAAGATGTGATTGGAATAAATAATTGTAGGCTGATATTGAACTAATCAAAACAACTAATCTGACTGGTCAGTAGTCCTGCTGAACAATGAATCCAATAGTCCCCCTTCCTCTACTTCCCACTATGACATATGCTAGATGCAATTCCTGTAATACTGTAATTTAAAGCATGTTAGAATGGTAAAGAATTAAATAAGAATTAAAGCTTTGTGAAAACTAATATTCAGAATGGAAGCCCATCTCTTCTGCAAGGCTAATCCATTTTACCTTCATCTATACCTATAATCTATAATTATAATTTTAATTATATCAATCATGCCATAGGACTAATTTTGTTAAAATAACATATAACTTATGCTTTAAAAACAAAATGTGTTAATTCATCAGTCAAATGAAAACAAATTTTACTCAAATACCAGTCATCTGAAATATCCTAACTTGCAGGTATCTCTGCTCTAATTTGATTAGGGAATATAATATGGAATCAGTAGCCCTCCGGACTTAACCAAATAAGGTGACTTGAAGCCCTCCAGATTTAAGCAATTAAGGTGACTTAGCAACCTTAGCAAATGAACTCTTCACAATTGCATGTGGCTGTTTGGATTGATATAACATTTAAAGAATCAGTTCACTTTCTTTGAACTGATCCTATAACTTCAAATATTAAAGATTGTGATTAACTAATGGACATTCTTGAAGAACTCCAAGGAAAGCTTTTTGTCTACATATCAATCAAGTTATCAATTGTAAACACTTTTTTAAAAAAAAAATATTCCGTAGAAAGAAAGGCTCCTTGCTCTAATAAAAATGCATTTTGCAGCACTGTTAGAAATACAGAAACAAAAGGGTCTCATCTGGCTTGCCTGTCCATGAACAGATCACTTCAAATTAAGTGTCTAGAATTTTCTCCCTGACTGCTAATCCAAACTGTCTAGATGGAATATCGGTTTACATTTGGGAATTGATTGTGCTGTGATAATATGTGCCTGTGCATCCGAGAACAGGATCAAACCCTTAATGTGTAGCACTGCTAACTAAAAATGGATTAAAAAGCCGAAAAACTGTCAAGATGACCATTGAGAAATAATATCTGGGGATGATGTTAAGCCTTTCTTGTTCTGCTCTGATTTTGCTCAAGTCATTTATTACTCACAAATTGTACCAACTAAGTAGAACTGAAAAGTGAAGAACACAATACAGATCTCTGGCAGCTGTTACATCTTGAAACCCACTCTGGGCAAAGAGATCATTCAGACATCCTGGAAAACTATTTTCCCCCCACAATTGAGCTAATTCATACTGCTGAATAAGCAAATGTGGTAAATGAATTGTATATCACAAGATAAAAATGATTAAAATATGACAGAATATCTACCTCTACAGCTATGCCTGTATAACTCCTTGCAAGTAGAAATGATCATTCTATCAACAAAGTGTACAGGTGTGTGAAAGGACATGTACAAATTATATAATTTGTATAGATTTCCATTCCACAGAGAATGTATTCCTTCTTGTCTTTGTTTCTAGAAATTTAATGCCAGTTAGAGGTCTAGTAGTTGAGATACTAAACTTGTTCTTAGGTCTCAAATAATATCTGAATTTAAACAGAATAAAAGGCAGATTTGATCTTTGTGAATTGTGGTACAATAAACAATTTATTGCTGACCAATCCCTAGAAAATATTAGGTTAACCAGGTTCACCTCTCACTGATGCCATCCTAATTGGCAATTGCCTGACTAATTATGTCGCTTTCTTTTTTTTTTTTCAGAAACACAAAAAAAATCTCTTTTCTAATACAAAATTCTCATACAACCATAAAGCTTGTTCTGAAATATCACAAATACTATATTGAACATTTACTTATTTGGTTAAAAAAGCATCTATGTTAAGATATCGATAGGTTTTTTTTCCCCACCACCATAAATTTATTACTATAATATTTAAAAGAGATCTACAAAAGTAAGCTTGAAATAAAGCAACCTTATGAGTAAAACAGTGAACACTGTTTTACACTGATTCAGATTTTTGATCCATTTGGTTTGTTTATATTTAACACAATATTCAAGGTTTTCAGGCAAAGATTCAAAGTTGCCAAGTGTAAAACTTGATAAACTGTGGTGGCACAGTGGTTAGAATGCAGTATTGCAGGTTAATTCTGCTGACTGCCAACAGTTTAATGCTCACCAGCTCAAGGTTGACTCAGACTTCCATCTTTCCGAGGTCTATAAAATGAGGACTCAGATTGTTGGGGACAATATGCTGATTCTGTAAGTCACTTAGATATGGCGTAAAGCATTGTTAAGCAGTATGTATATCTAAGTGCTATTGTTATTGCTAATATCAATGTAGTTATTGCCCCCAAACAGTAGAGTGCAATTAGCTTTCTTTAGCCATATCACACCAAAGAGATGTTTTAGTTTGGGCAGTTATGTTTTTGTTGTTGTGAGGGAGAAAGAATTCAGGTTTTTATAAAACTATGAAATGCTTTTTGTTTTGTGAGGGAGAAAGAATTCAGGTTTTTATAAAACTATGAAATGCTTTTTCATGTGTCTAAAGATGGAAGGAACCATTATTAATTTCCAGCAGCTGTAGTCAGAGGACATATTCATGGGGATAAAAAAGACACAACCCTGTTTACTTATTCTTATAAGTTACTTAGACTTTTATGAAACACTCGAAATGTCAAGCCAAAACTCATTTGATCCTAACTAATCCCACTGATAATTGAAAGTGTCAGAATCCCTAAAAATATAGATAGTGGGCTTAGTGACAATTGGACAAGAGTTCTGTAGAAGAAACAAAAGGAACAGAGAACTGAAATTCTCAAATGAATCTCTCATTAAACTGAAGCTGTCCAGTGCAGTACACAAAAGACAATCTGCAGGTGTTCAGAATCTGAAACTTGAGATGATAAAGCAATCATCACTGAGAAAGTTACAATGCCAGTTTTTGATTTAAGTTGTCTGCCTTAGAAAAGAAGAGTTATAGCTATTGACTTTAGCAGAATTAATCCAGATTGTATCAGGTAAAATAAGTAGTGGTGGTGGGGAGAGATCAATCTAATTTAGGGTGCATTGAAGCTACATGGAGAGCCAAACAGATAAAGTCAAAGCTGCATGCCAAAATTCTAACTTATTTTTCTGTACTGAAATAGATTTTCTTTTCCTTTCCTTTCCTTTTCATTTTTGACCGCATGCCACTTTATTCTGTACAAATCAGCTGACATTTCTGAAAGGTCAAGTATTTTGGGTTTAAGCCAAAAACTATTGAATCCTCTTCATCAATCCAATCCAGTGACAGGAAGGCCATATAGAACTACCGGCTTGACCAATCATTTGCCTGATAAACAAAGTAAAAGATGGGTTTCTACCTGCATCTTTTAACTGTCTTTGACAGTAATCACATAATATTTACATGGAATATAATCCTTATTTACTGATTTGCAGTGGGCTATCTACTAAAGGAACAATCTGCACATGATTTTCCCCCCTTATGACTGGGCTTCATGAGACTCTATTTGCCTTCAGAAATATAATTTCAATAATTATATTTCTGACAACAATTATGTAGGGAGAAGGTGCATTCTTCCAAAAATGGGACTTACTGGAAATGATAGTTTCCCCATGTCTTATTCTTAGATATGCCCATGCTGTATAACACATTGGGAGCCTTGGTGGTTAGAGTGCAGTATTGCAAGCTACTCCCACTGCAGTTTGCCAGATTGAATCCCACCAGGATCAAGGTTGACTCAGCTTTCCATCCTTCCAAGGTGGGTAAAATGAGGACCCAAATTTTGGGGGGCAATATGCTGACTCTGTAAACCACTTTGAGAGGGCTGTAAAGCACTATAAAGCGGTATATAAGTCTAAGTGCTATTGCTACTGGGCAACAATTGCTCTCTGGAAGTTTCAATGAGCGTTAGCAGTTTCCGTTTCTTCCCATGCTATAATTTTCAGTTAAGAAAGATCTGGTGTAAATGTTTCTTATTTAAAACACAATAACATCAATTTTAATTGGAATGAAATGAATAATTATTCCTTTGTGATTCTTGGCCATGACAGCAAGAAGACATTTAATCAGAATTCCCAGCCAGGTGATAGATGATACTTTCCTAAAATTCTAAAACTCTGAAGTCTGAAATAAATGGCAAAACTCCATCCTGATTTCTCTGTCTGCCCAATACATGATAGAAGATGACAACTGTGTGTTGGAATGTATCCTATTGCTCGAGTGAAGTAAAATTTAATACTTATGAAACTCAAATCTCTCCTCAATATTACCACATTTGTGTACATAGAATAGGTTACATACATATTCTATGACATACATAGAATAGGTTACACACAATATCATTACACTGGATCTAATTTAGCAGAACTTTCATATTCATTTGTCCAATCTGAAATGTCTATACCTATCCCCTTTAGATTAGCTTCTAATTATTTGTCGGATAGAACTTAAGTTGTTACCGACCATGGACACAACATATAAATTAAACTACTCATAGCTTTTGAGAAATTTAAGTTATTAATGTGCTCATCTCAGCATCCCTGTTTATTTCCTTTCATTATAAATGATTTATGTGATTCATTAGATTCGGGTAATTATCATTTTAGATTCATAGCTCTGTTATTTATGCAAGCACTGCTTCTGTTGATGAAGTACATTGCAAGATAGGTTTGATCAGTTAGATATACAGGATAATGAATTCAGACAACTTATCTTTAAAGGACAATAAGACAATCATGTTTTATCTCTAGAAATACTATGAATGAAAATTATTCATACATTTATTTTAGGGAGCTTAGTATGGTGGGTCACCCTTCTATAAAAGTTCATAGAAAAAATGAAATTTAAACAATTTCTTGAAACTTTCATATCATATGTAACCTAAATAAACAAAAAAAAAGAGATAAAAAATCCAGGATATTCAAATTGGACAGCTAGAAAAAAATTCCTGAAAGATATAAATGGCACAAACATTAAAATGCCAAAAGATGCATAAAATGTTGCATTATCAAAACTTTAATTAGTCTACATGGTAGGGGAAAAAAGAAGAATGGCAGAAAACCAAGAAAAGTCTTGACGTATTGTCCTGATTTTTGCAGCCATAAAAGCTGCAGTCTAGTGTCACAGCCAACATGTGTGATATTGCTATCAAAGTTTATCACATATTAACAAATTTGCAAATATGGTATACAAGTTAATCAACTGAAGGTTATGTGACCTTTCAGGTTTTTGACTACTGTACTAAAGTCAAATTTAGACTAATTAAAATCAAGCTAATATAATTTCCACCCCCTGTAGTTTTTTTTTTCTCACTTTGTTTAAACATTACAGTTCGTTGTTTCTGAAAGAAGATCTAGAAGATAAATCAGAGACTTGCTCAAAGAATGGTACTCTGATTTTGGAAATATTTATCCCTTCTTTTTATGAACCTGTTAATACATAAAGTTGAAATTATCTCTGAGGGTAATATCTTATTCCTTTGTTCACCACAAGGCACAAAAATGCCTTTTTCCATCATGACAAAGATGGAAAAAGGCATTTTTGTGCCTTGCCTTGATACAATTCAAGCATTCTGAAATGTGAGATAGAATCACCTATCTTGTCATGATGAATGATGAATTGACAGATATCCAAGAAAATGACTCCTAAATCAATATTGGAAATATATATTTGTTTGCTTCAATGGATGTTAGGTTTGGAAGATTTCAAGTTATTCTAATATAATGTTTTATTTTATATTGATCGATACCATTATTTCACCTAAAATGGGAATATTTATATAGAAGTCTGCCAAATGACATACAAAACAAACTTTAGTGCTAAGATTCCATCTTAAAATCAGAAACTGATTGTAATAAATATAAATGTTCCAACATATTTTACTTGAGTAAATGTTTCATACTACTGCTCTCTATCAGGATGGGCTCCTTTAATCTCTCTTTTAATCTATATGACTTTATTTAAATAGAGAATAATTGAAATATGCAACCAATACTGACTATTTTTGTCTTATTATAACTATATCAGGATTTTTGCAGGAAATTAGACATACATACACATACACACAGACACATACACACACACAGACACACACAGATGCACACACATGGACACACACAACCTGATAACAAGTTTCTACATACTAAGATTGAAATCAATCTCCCAGCCACAAGTTGCATTTATAATAGTGAGAATAACTGAAGGTGAAAAAGCCAATGCAGCTCTTCATGCTTTATCAGTTATTTGAAAGATAATACTCTAAAGTTTGAATATTCTGAGATTTCTTTTTAATTAACTGCTTATACCCCAAATGGGAAACCTCAGCTGTACCAGTGTATGAGAATTTTATAGAAATAGAAATGAAAGTTCAGTCTTTCATTGTAGAAGAAGAAATATCAACAGTTTATTATTATTATTATTATTGTATGAATTCCATTAGTTGTCTGTTTGAATGGAGAGCTGCAAAACAGGGATGACCTTCTAACTGAAAATAAATCTAGTAAGATAAATTTTACCTTGCCTAAAGAAAATTGATATGTGATAGCTTTTTGAAACTTATTTAGTTTAATTAATGTTCAAAGTTATGTAGATTGCAAATACATCATGTCTTGCTCATAATCGTGAACATTGCCTTCATATAGCCAGTTTTTTGTTTCAATCATTCTTTATGTAAATTTCCCTGATTATTAATTTTTTAATTACATAAATGTCCCTTTTGTGCATGTCTTCAAAAACACTGATTATTTATGGATAAACAAGTTATTTCTTCTAATGCACATGTGCATGTACTATTAAATGCTGCTTTCCATGTTGCTATGATTTCCATTTTATTTCCATTTGCAATATATATACTATGAAACTTAATAATTAAGAGACACCATCTGTAGAAACAGAGTCAATTAGTCAATTTTCATGTAGAAATGCTGGAACATAACCTCAGATTTACTGCAAAGAAGAGAAATGTTGGTTAATGTAAAATTTTCACACAGTCTTAGTAGTAGGGAAGACAACTTTCATCAGAATGAAATCTGTTCATGTGTGAAAAACAAGAGAAAGCATTATAGAGATTTAACCATATAATTATTATTGTCTTAAGTGGATATAATCCCTAACTTTAATCTGCTGATATTTTCATTACTAAAACATTTGTCTTATTTTTTGGACAACAGATTAGTAGAACTTTCCCTGTTTCTAAATTACAACTGTAAATCATCTTTAATTTGAACTAGATTCATATTTCTTCATGCTGAAAATGTAAAAAAAAAGTTAACCAAATGCAATGTAAATAAAAAGTAAAGACAAAATTGCATGAAATTCATTATATGACTTACATTTGTTGTTGTAGCTCAGCCTCTAAATTCCTCTTAACTCTTTCAATAGACTGTAGGGATAGAAAATATAAATGTTGTTTTGAGATTTAAAGGTATAAGTAATAAGAAAGCCATAAGATAAGCCCAATAGGCTTATATACCACTTTACAGTGCTTTACATCTATCTCTAGGTGGTTTACAGAGTTGGCATATTTCCCTCAACAATCTGGGTTCTCATTTTACTGATCTCGGAAGAATGGAAGGATGAGTCAACCTTGAGCCTGGTAAGATTTGAACTGCCAAACTGCTGGCAGCCAGCAGTCAGCAGAAGTAGCCTGCAGTACTGCATTCTAACCACTGTGCCACCATCATACATACACACACACGCACAAACACATTCATTCCAATTGTTATTATTAACACACACAAAATGAATGCTACAGATGGCTGTTTTAGATCCATGTCCAATTCTAAGCTATTGCTCTGTTTTATTTCCCAATATACCCATTTAACTAAATAAAGACACTGGGTTAACTTGAACTAAGTTTAAAGTAAACTAAAAGACTAGATTTTTCAATTTACATATTTAAAAATAATTATTGTTGTCAAATCAGGCATTTAAAACCTTACATGCAAATTTCATTAAATACTTCTGTATGAATATATCACTCTATTTTTTAACACTAGTCACTCCTGCTTGCAATTCTTTGAGTTATCTTCATCTTAAAATTGATGCAATGGGTTCAATACTGAATTTCATGTGTTAAGCTTGGCATGATAAAGACGATGGCTACCTTGTTAGTCTCATATAAGGAAGCAAATAGACCAATCCTCTAAGTAGGTCAGATCAAGGAACACAGTGGGCGCCTCTGCTCTCTTGATGTAATGACTATAGTAGGATTGCACTCGCCTGTTAAGCACAAAGGTTGTCAGAAATTCTAGCTGTGCAAATGATCGTGTTTTTTTGTTAGTTCATAGGACTGATTCCACGTGTCCTTATTTGATGATCACATGAAACGACAGTATTTTTTTTCAACATCTGGCTTCACACCTGAATAAGCTATTCATTTTTTTTCTTCCTTAATCAGGATTTGTGACTTCAGCATTGTCACATAAATAAAACTCTGCAGTGACAATTGTGTGATTGGTGGACTAACCTTTTGTTGTTGTTGTTGAGAATACAGTATGGAGGAGGGGAAAATAAAGTATTTAAAGAGTTTAAGGACACTGCTGATTTTTGTGGGTTTTGTGTTGCACTATTTGTTGTGTATCCATAAGACTATTGAAAAGTGTGATCAAAAGTGCTCCACTTATTGATGATTCTTCCACTTTGTATGAGCATAGTTGTTTCCCCACATTATGTTTACTTTAAAATATAAAATAATTATTTCTTTTATCCTTATGAACCTCTTTCAGATTTGACCCTTTTTAAAGCTTTCTCATTTATTTTTTCCAAGAAAGTATAGTCACTGCAACTACGAATATAGTTTCAACAAAGAAAATTAGAGTGATCTAACTTTAGATATAGGTCAGGATAAAAGGGGATGGGCGGGGGTGTCAAGATTAAATATGAATCTTGATTCATGTTTTTTACAATGTAATTCAAGATGGAGGAAAAATATTTGACAATTTATTACTACTATTATTACTGTTATCAGTAAGGACAAGATCTCCAATAATTCAGCTTCATTTATCTTGAAAACACAACTGGACAATGTTTATTTTAACAATGAATACAATAGTTGTCATGGTAACAAATACACTTTACTACAAGCTGGGGGATGCAGTATGACAGGCCAAATTGTGGTGTGCGAGTGTATATGTATGTACAAGCATGCATGATTTATAATCAAAATAGTGTGATGATAACCTTTGTGTGGTTCAGTGGGAATACAGTTCTGTTAAGTGAATAAATATACATACAGTATAGGCAGACTGATGTATTGTATTCAACTATTTTATGTGAAAAATAGAACATATATACATTTACCGATAGAGTAAAATGAATATAATAATTATTCATAAATTCTGGGTATGTATTAATACTAGAAACTATAACACAGTACAAACTTTGTAATTTTGCCTATGAAAAAAATTACAAGGACATTATAATTCTACCATGTATAGAGTCAATACAAGGACAACTAGTTAGCTAATAGATAAAACAGAAATATCAGCATAAGGGAAAAGTTGGCAGATATCACTTTTCTCACCAGTCTTAGAGTAACTCTGAAAGGAGAGCAACAAAAAATCCAAAAATCCTCACTAGAGATGGAGCACTAGGATATATAGAAGGTGCAAACACATCTTCTATATATCCTAGTGCTCCATCTCCAGTGATGATGTGAGCAAGTATTTCAATCCCATTTCCCTTTCTGTGAGAGAAACATGGAAAGTTTTTAAGGATAAAAAACGATTTCTTAAATGAAAGGGACTGTTGAGTAAGGCAATGAAGTTGCAGTTTTGGGTAGGTAGCCCTGACTATAGCAGCCAAAGCTCAGTGTGATCCTTGAATTAACAGAAACTGATTATCCTGAACTAGCTAATATGTCCACATTCATGTATATCAATATATATTAATATCAAGATGGCACACTTCAAGGAGAGATGGGTAACCTGTGATTCTTTTGAAATGCTAAATTATGACTTTAAAAAGCCCCATCTATCTTAGACAACAATAAAGTGTGTTGTGCTCTTATTCACCATCTTGAAGAACAATGGTTTTCCATTCCTGAATTGAAGTATCTAATATTTATTCCCACAAATGTAATGTTAGTATTATTATTTTTTTCAGATAGAACCATGTCAGGCTATTTGTCCCATTTTCATTTGCCTTGTTCTTGTATATAAAGACAAATTAAAAGGTAAGAAAAAAAATAAGGGGATGACAAAATAACTTTCAGGAAAAATCATCATATATTGTTGAGGCTATGAAAATATCTGTTGCCTTCTCTTTTAATGAAGTTTTCAGTAGCAAGTTTGTGTATTTTTCATGATGAAAGGGATCTTCTTCATCCTGCAGAAATGCAGCATTGGTGAGATGACCATACCATTTTCTAGTAAATTGCTCATGTTTAAATGAAGCTAAAAGCCAACTGATTTTACAAGTGACAGAATACAATAGCACTTAGAGTTATATACCATCCCATCATGTTACAGCCCTCTCTAAGTGGTTTACAGAGTCACCATATCTGGGTCCTCATTTTACTGACCTCAAAAGGCTGGAAGGCTGAGTCAACCTTCAGTCAGTGAGAATCAAATTCCAGGCAGTGGCAGTTAGCCTGCAATACTGCATTTTAACCACTGCGCCACCAGGGCTCAGTGTGAACATATGCCTCAGAATGTGAGCACACACCTTTTCCAAATTAAAAGATAACTTTCTTCAATGGCTATTGCCAAGGTAAAACCTCCCCTTATCCTAGCCTTGCAATTTGTAACAGGAGTGTGTTTTGTTCCCTGTGAAAAGGTTAAAAAAAGTGATTCTGGAAAGAACTAAAGACTCTCATAATAAGAGGGAAGAATTCAGTCTCGCTGTAAAGTTATCTGAGTCAAACTATCTAACAGCCTAGACTGGGAAAGATAATATATTTTAAGTCTTCCAGTCAAAATCAAGGAAGGAGGCAGATTTTTAGTCAAAGGTGGCAAGATATTCCATGTATCATTCTATCGTCTGGCTGCCTATACAAGACTACCATTAAAAATATCACTTTAAAAAAAAAAAAAAAGGCCAGAGCTATGATGGGATGAAAGATATCAGAACACAAGCTTTTAAAGAAACATTAGTTGTAACACTTCTGAGATTTAAATAAAAAATACACTCACAAGCTGCAGTAATCAGCAAAATTAAACTAGACAATCTCAAAATCTTTCCAAACATTCCTGCCCCCACTTTTTTGTTGTTGTTGCCTATACCATTATACTTAGACTGGCATAACACTTACAGTGATTTAAGGTTTTGTCAATATTGCAAACCAGTGCAGTGATCTAAGTCGTGAAGTGCTCATAAATTCACCACTTTGTTATAATATAGATTTACAATGGTGTAGGATGCTTACTTATCATCATGTTCTGATGTAAAACCTGGTGAGAACACTGTACTTCAGACAAAAAGAAGCTCATGCTTTCATTTTTCTAATGTTCCACCCTGACCATATTGGTTAAATTACAACTATTAAATGGAATATTTATTTTGAATTCAATGTAGAGTTGTTTACAGAAGTAGCTTATCACATATTGAATTACACTGATTTCCATGGGATTTATTTAGCCATGACATATGTATCCCATTGATTTCAATGCAGTATAATATTCACTTGGAATTTCACATGCAAAATATGCAGTATAATGTTCACTTCTACCCCAATTAGATCCTCTTGCCTGAAAAGCAGATTAAAAAGCTTATAGCTGATTTCAAAGGAAAGGCAGTATGAATGCAGTATATAGGTACAATTTCATTAAGGGATGTGCTATACCTTGATAAATCTTTCAGCGTCCAATATTGCATTTCTTGATATTCTTATCCATAGCATCGTGTATGTCTAATTCTTAGTCCTTTCTGACTTATTTTCCAAAATTATTTTAGATTCTACTATTGATGTGTTTGCGTACAGAGATTGATACCTGGTTTAATTTTTTATGAACTGCTAGCATTCATAATAAAAATTGTTCCTTTTTCTGACTGAAAAATATCACAGATTTGGCTCATTCATAATGATTAAGATGATAAATTTCATTACCATAATGCTTAACATGGTAATCAAATTTTTCCTCACTGGGCAAAAATATGCAAAAGTGCAGATGTGCATATCCCACCTATTTCTACATGTATGGGAAAGGTCATACATATATTTCTAGGAGTGAACAGCTTAAGAGCACATCATCACCACTGCCATCTGTCCTAAATAAAAATTAGGTTGTCTGGATTATTTCTCACCATGTTCCATGCTAAACCTTCTTGAACATTCAGGCTTGACAACAGTAAGTTGCTTAAGGGGAAAATGTAACATTTGACCACCATTTTGAACAACAACAACAAAAAGAAATACAGCATCTGGACATTTTCCCTTTGTAAGAAAAATAGCACAGTAGATGCTATTTTTTAACAGCTAAGACACTGTTCATGTTGGAATAAACTTAATGGGAGTCAGTGTGACATTCTCATGTCGAAGCAAGGAAATTAAATAGACTATTAGTAGAGGGACCCTACGATCATCCAAATTAAGAAATCCATCATGTGATCAGAATAGTCTGACATTTTTTATGAAAGTCTGAAAGTGCATTAAGTACAACTATACAAAGAATATATGCATTTTATAGCACAAATATTCTACACAAAGAAAGATAACAACTAGCATATATTTCTTTCTCTGTAGATTTTAAATACTGCTATAGTTTTTATATACTGTATATGCTGTGCCACCTACCACCTTACAATATAATAATCATTTATTCTTACTGTGCCTCATGTGATATATATCCTTTATATGTAATACTCCAGCCAGCATTGTATATAATGCCTTATTACATTATTGAATTGTATGTCAAAACTGTAAAGGCCAGGGGTGGGCTGCTATGAGTTTGCTCGGGTTCAGGAGGACCCATTCCTAACATTATGGCTGGTTGGTGAACCGACAAGTCCTACCCCTGGCTGGCCCATTTCCGGCCTCCAGAGGGCCTCTGGAGCCCAGGGGAGGCAGTTTTCACTGTCCCAGAGGCTCGAGGAAAACCTCTGGAGCCTGGGGAAGGCAAAAATGCCCCCCTGCCATGGTGCAGTAGGCCGAATAGCATACCCACCATGGCCATGCTCACCCAGCAACCAGGCAGAGAACCTGTTGCTGAAATTTTTGAAGCCTACCCCTGGTTAAAGCCAAATTATGACTTGTACATATTGCCCCTGAAACTCCTCAGAAAGGTGTTTCACCTTGACATGCAAAATATTGAATATCTGTGAAGTCATGCTGCCAAGCCAATTCAGTTCAGTTGGCTCATCCCTTTTTCATCATCTATATATGCACAGATGTCATGACTATTAGCTGAAAGTGAAAATGAGTTGGTTCTTATTCTCTTACTTTTAAAAGTAGGAAAATTTCTTTGTCTTATTTTTCCTGTTATGAGCTAACTAAAATCACTTCAGTTGTCACATATGCTCTTTCATTAGTAGAGGAAGAATTGCTAAAGTCTACTCAGGGTAAAGAAATTGAAGTTTTGCCAGAATTAGCTCTGATTGTAGAGACAAACCAGGAGAATCAGCCATTTGCCTGCAAGCAAGAAATGGTGGGACTACAAAATAAACAAAGTAATAGAAAATAAAGAAGCTAAAGTGTTCTGGGACTTTATAATTCAATCACCTGCCACATAGCACACCAGACTGTGTTATCAACAAATGTTGATAAGGAAAAAAAAATAAAAGTCTGGATAATGGATGTGGCAGTACCTGGAGACAGCAAAATAAAAAAGAAAGAATGGAGAAAATCACAAAGTATAAAGAGCTGCAAATAGAAGTAGAACAACTGTAGCAAAAGAAAGCAAAGCTAGTAGTAATAGTAATAGTAACCTACAACCCTCTGCCAATAGTAATACATACTTTGGGTGCAATTCCAAAAAGCCACTTGAACATCATTGGCATTAACAAAATCACCATCAGTCAGCTGCAAGTGGTAGCTTTACTTGGAACAGCTTACATCCTGTAACAATATTTTTAATACTATTAAACTACAACATCTGTCTATCCAAAGTCTTGGGAAGAACCCAATAGGTAGATATAAATGCCAAATCTAGTCATAACATCTGAGTGATTAGGCAGTCAGCCATGATAAAAACATTAAGTAATAATACTTGAAAGAAAACGTGGATAATTGATGTGGCAATACTTAGATATTGCCTAGGTATTGTAGAAAACAGAGAAACAACAACAACATAAATAGAGAGGTCAAGATTTGAAAATTGATTGAAAAATTATGGCATAAACTAGCCCTGGTGGGTGCCATACCAAACATCTTGAATGATACAGTACTTACCATAGAAAATATGCATATTGACAAAATTTCTCAGTTCTTGAGAAGAACTCGATGCATATGAAGGCCAGCACCAGCTGAACAACTAGCAGGTTTCAATCTCCGTTTTCACTGGCAGGGTTGTAGGAGGCTGTGGCAGCTGAAAAGCTCATAAGCCTGTTTTCACTGGCAGAAGCACCACAGGCTGGTTCTTCACTATTTCCAGGGCAGCTCAAGGGCCAGTTCTAAGTACCCCATGGGCCGGATCCAGCCCCCGGGCCTTGAGTTTGACATCCCTGCTTTACATGTAATTAATATAATTCTTCCACCTGCTATCTATATTTTAATCCTTTTGAAAAAATCTATACTCGGGACATAAAGATGGACTAGGAGCCAAACTATTCGGAAATAGCAACACTAAGGGAAACACTTCATTATTTGTTTGTTTGTTTGTTTATTAAATTTCTTTGCCACCCATTTCACCATGTTCAGTATTGTTCAGTAGAGGAGCAAGAATTAAGAAAATTCAACAATAGAGAAAGTATTAGAAAATGTTTCAAAAAACAGCTTTCTGGGAAATGTAGACAAGAATTAAGTGAAATATAATAGTGGCATATTTAGAAATTAAAAAGGGGATAAACAGTAGAAAATTATAATTTAATATAAATTTGTGAATTGTTATTAGAACTATATAATCTGGTAAACACTGCAAATATGATTTTAAAAATATAATTGGTAGTAAAAGGAGTGAGGTTAAGAATATAGAGATTGACACAAAAATAACATTTTGTAATATTGAATAAGAGTATTGAATAATCAAGATTGATAATTTAACAATATATATATATTAATATCAAATTTTAAAAGATTTTCAACTATATTAAACAAGAGGAATGTCATATTTGTATCAAAATGCAAGACACTATGGAACCATACTGTGCACACATATTTTTGCTGTAACAAAAAATAAAAAAAATATTGCAAAAAAAAAGAATTAAGTGAATTGTTCCTACTGGTAAATGAGTAATAGTTGTTCATTCAGCAATTAATAATGATACTAATTTGTGTGAATCTGGATCTAAAGATTTTACCCTATTTAGTAGTGCTGACTGTAGAATTATTCCTACTTTAGAAGTTTCCCACCCTGGAAGGGAGTGAAAATCATTAAGCAATTGTAAGAAAGCCAGCATTCATTTTCTTTCAGGATGCCACTGTTTGACAAAGAATGCAGAATTCATCATAAACAGGACTGATTTGCTTAC
This sequence comes from Notechis scutatus, assembly GCF_049901735.1. Lineage (NCBI taxonomy): Eukaryota > Metazoa > Chordata > Lepidosauria > Squamata > Elapidae > Notechis > Notechis scutatus. The sequence continues at coordinate 153,172,520 of NC_142011.1, read as the reverse complement.
AGTCTATGCTACTTATTATATACCCCACAGATTAAGAAGTTTGACTTGATGAGTGTCTTTGCAGAGTTTCTTGGTATGTTTGTATAACTTTTCAGAGGAAATGAATGAAAAGAGGAATGGATTATCTTTATCTTTTATATAAATGACAGACACCGTTAAACAGCACTAGTAATAAGGAAAAGTAATGGTAGATTCTGCTTTCCAATAGGTTTTATAATACATGACAGTAATTTTAATATCATTAAAGAATCATTCCATAAATTCTGTCAGATCATATTCAGGCCTTCATTAATAAAATATATATTTCATTAACATTTCAGAAATTGCAATTTCCAGAAATATTGCATTCATAACAAACAGAGGAAAAATAATAAAGAGATTGCAGAATTTTATAACCCAGAGTTTTACCCAAGAATGCTTTTTTAGGACAGCATCTAAATATGTGGCCACCATTCTTAAAGTTATTAAAGTGAATTGAAATTATTAGCAATCGTAAGGGGAAAGGGAAAGGCTGTGACCCTTTTTCCATTTGTTTTATAGAAATGTGTACTTTGTAAATAAGGAACAATATAATATTTTTCAACAAATCATTTATTACCTGCACAAGCATCAGATGAGGATAAAAGGGAAGCATATTGAGATCTTAGCTCAAACATTCCCTACACAAGGAAAAGTAACTTTCTTACTCACTATAATCTGATTCTATTTTTCGTTTGTATATGTTTCTCTCTGTGTGTACACATATACAGTTATATATGCATAAATATATACACATTCCCTGTACCTAATTATTCATACTGTTTCCATCTGATTTACTGATGTCAGATACATGCAGGAGTGGGATTCTAACAGTTTGGACCGGTTCAGGTGAACCAAATGTTAAAGTTACAGCCAGGGATGGGATTTTACTGGTTCGGACTGATTCAGGTGAACCGGATGTTAAAGTTACATCTGGTTCACCGAACCTGTATTTTACCCAACCAGCTGGCTCCGCCCCGTCTCTCCCACCCACTCCTCCTAGGAGTCTCCACATGCCCATTTTTGATGGAGGTAAGTGCAGGGGCCACGCGGAGGCTCTGGGAGGAGGAAAATGGGATTTTTGAATCTCATCCCTTGATCCATGAAAGTATGTACACTGTTCAGAACTAATAACAAGTAGAATGTCATATAAATCAAGTAATGAAGTAACTATTGTAAATACAAAATGGCATTCAAACAAGCAAGTGATTTGAGTTCATTTTGTTATAAAACCTCTGTATTTTTATGGGACCTTTATATTGCTTCAAAGAATACTTCAAACACAAACAGCATCCACAAATAGAAATTATAAATAGTACAGACTACAGAGGAGAAATCCTAAAACATTTAAAAAACACACATTAAAGATTCACAAAAGCTATATGAATTCTTTAACTGAATATAGAAGAAAGAAACAAAGCTGGAAGAAACCATTATGGTTCTGAATGAACTAAAACAGCAAGTACACTAATTTTGAAACAGATAAGAATGTTCATATATATATATATATATGTTTTCTTAAGTTTTCGGGACCATGTATGGTGTTCGCTTGGTTGGGTATTTTCCCGTCATTGTAGTTCTTTTAAAGTTGTAGCAACGTTCAGCAGAATCTCATCTGCCATCATCAGGCTTGTATTGTGTCCGTCTGTGGTCAGACTTTTACAGTGGTTTCAGATTTAAATTTGGGGCAGCCTATTTCTGTGCCAGAATGGTTTTTATTCATCCTGATTGGTTGGGAGTCTTGGTCTGTGTTTATTGGTCTCGGAGTTTGCTGTGTTCTGCTTGATGGGTGTCTCTGATATCTTCTGTCTGTTTTTGGCTCTTTTGTATCTTGATTGGCTGGCAGCATTGTGTTACTTTAATGGAGGCCTTTAGTAGCTTGGCTTCGGGTAAATGGACGGCTATCAATAGTTAGGAAGCTATTTCATCTGGGTGCCTGGTTGGGGTGTGTTTGAGCTGGAGGTATCAGGGGGATCTGTTTGTGCCCAGGTGTTTGCCTGGCTTGTGGTGTGGAGATTTTTTGTTTGTGAGTGCATATATATATATATATATATATATATATATATATATATATATATATATATATATATATATATTCATATAGCTTCCTAACTAATGATAGCCGTCCATTTACCCAGAGCCAAGCTGGACTGAAGGCAATATATATTCTGGAGAACCGGTAGCAGAAATTTTGAATAGTTCAGAGAACCAGCAAATACCACTTCTGACTGGAGATTTTACAGTATCCTTCCCTGACATGCTCAACAAGCCACACCCACAGAACCAGTAGTAAAAAAAATTGAATCCCACTACTGATTAGCATGGTATCGAAAATGCCAAATCTATTAGGAAAGTATATTGACTGAGAAAGATTGGGTCAATTTAAAAAGACCGTGCGTAATGCATTTTTAACCTGTGGCAAGGCAGAGCTCATCAGGAATCATTTTAAAAAGCTGTGATGGCTGTAAATCACAACACAATGTGTGTGTGTGTGTGTGTGTGTGTGTGTGTGTGTTATGATTTTTGCTGTACACTTTTAAACAGAGCAAGTGTTATACATTTCTTAAAAAGAGCAAAGTGATACTGAAAATGTTTCCAAAGTGATACTGAAAATGTAGCTGCGCATGAACTTTTCTGCAAATAAGCTGATTGGAACAGGGACTTGCATAGGTTAAGCGACTATGGTAAATATTTATGTATTGTTACTCTGACTCTCTTCTCTGCTGGAAAATTAGCAATATTGATTTTAGCTTTTTATTATTGTGTTAAAAGCACTGCCAGAAAAGCAAAAGTTGTTTCAATTCCTTCCTTTGAGGTTGCTTTTTATTTTTGTTCTTTGAGTCCAGGTTTTCTTGGCAAGATTTCAGAAGTGATTTGCCATCGCCTACTGCAGAGACTAGCTAGGCAAAAACCAGAAGACAACACTGACCCGAAAGCACCCAAATAAACCACACCCAGGCTGGAAATCCTGATTTTCCCCAACTTTGTTAATTTAGCACTGAAGTGAATTTGAATTTGAAAATCTAACCAGGTTGGCACTGTTAAGTCTGGAAGGAGTGGGTGTAATAACGGAGACGAGGCATCGATAGTGACTCAGTTCAACTCTTTAATAGTGACTTCAGAACAGAGCAACAATTAGTGCAGCAGCAGCTCTTTTATAGAGCTGGCTGCTGTCACAACAACCAATGAACTTGAACTAACCGCTCTAAAAGCGTCCAATCAGTCAGCCAATCAGATCAGCCAGAATTGGCCAATCACGATTCGCTTATCCGCGGGCCAATCCGAAGTGCAGGATTACAAGCCTGCTGCTGAAACAAGCTAGCATAGTTATTGTCAAATGAGTTTGCTTAGTTCGTAACACCCCTTCCCCCTAGGTTCCGTCTTAGGGGTGGGGTGATGTATTCTCGTAAGTAGGCAGGCCGTTTCACCTGTCTATTCGATTTTCGCTGTTCCACCGGTCTCTGCTCTGGCGTGGACTCCGGTGGGCTGTTAGTAGAATCGGGTGGCGAAAACGGTTCCACTGTTTCGCTTGGGGACTCAGGGCTGTCCTCTCTGTTGTCATCCGGGTTCGCTGGACTTGCTTCTATGGCCGGGTTGCTTTGTGGTGAAACAATCACCCGGCTCGGTCCTCCTCCAGAAGGTGAGTATCCCATGGTTGATTGTGCAGACTGTTGGGCGTCAGTTGGCGGGTCGTCTGCTAATTCTATTTCGGCCCCCTTGGTTTCCCTCCCCCCCCCCAGTTTGAGATTCAGGGGTTGAGATCGGGTTAGGTGCCAATCGGGAACGAAGTTGGTCTATATGGTGCTTCTATAATTTCCCATCGCTAGTTTGTAGGCGGTAAGATCTGGGGCCTGTAATTTGAGTTATAGTAGCGGGGACCCACAATGGATCACCCGAGAAGTTTTTTGCAAAGACTAAGTTGCCTACCTTGAACGCACGGCACTTGCTGCTGGAACCGGAAGGTTTTTCTGGCGTGTAGGTTGGGTGCAGGCGATCGAGGTGTGAGCGAAGTTTCCGGCCCATCAGAAGTTCGGCCGGGGTTCTGTTTGTGATGCTGTGTGGGGTGATGTGTTGGAGGAGAAGCATTCTGGTTATTTTGTCGTCAATGTCTCCATGTTCCATCTTGTGCAAGGTCTTTTTGATGAATTGGACCATGCGCTCAGCCCTGCCATTGGCCGCAGGGTGAGCCGGCGAAGTTAAGGCATGGCGGATGCCCCGGTCGGCTATGTACTGTTCAAATGCGAGGGCAGTGAATTGGGGACCGTTATCCGAGACTAAAACGTCAGGCAATCCGTGCGTAGCGAAAAGTCTATTTAATTTTTTAATGACGCCATCTGTGGTGGTGCTCTTCATTTTGTGGACTTCGAGCCAGTTGGAATAGGCATCCACAGTTATAAGAAAAGTGTGTCCCTTGGTGGGTCCCGCAAAGTCAATGTGGATGCGGGACCAGGGACCACGAGGTGCATCCCATTCAGTTGGAGGTGCCTTCAGTGGGGCAGCACGGATTTCCTGGCACTTGTTGCATGTGGCCACCCAGGCTTCTATCTGTTTATCGATACCTGGCCACCACGTGTAACTTCTTGCCAATGCCTTCATTCGCACGATGCCTGGATGAGCATCGTGCAACAGTTTTAGAACTGTATGTTGTAATTTTTCGGGAATGACGACTCTGTCTCCCCACAAGATGCAGCCCTTCTGGGAAAACAGTTCTGTTTGTCGGTGTTTGAACGGCACGAAGGTGTCGTTGGGTTCGGTGTCAGGCCAACCTCGTTCCACCCAGCTGAGGACTCGAGCGAATACAGGATCCTTTTTTGTTTCCGCGGCGATGTCTCGCGCAGTCAGGGGTGGTGCAGGGAGAGTTTCGATTTGGAGTGCAGTTAAAGTTGGAGCCGGATCGTCTATGGCTTCCGGTAGCGGAGAACGACTTAAGGCGTCAGAGTGGGGAATGGCTTTCCCCGGGCGGTGTTGCAGTTGATAATCGTATGCGGCTAGAAACTCTGACCAACGGGTCATTCTTGGGGATAATATGTGGGGAGTTGGTTTGTCTCCCACTAAAATACCCAGCAATGGCTTGTGATCGGTTATTATGGTAAATGGTCTGCCATATACATATTCATGAAAGCGTTTAATAGGGGATACAATAGCAAGAGCCTCTTTATCGAGTTGGCTGTAGTTTCTTTCAGTCTTTGATAAAGTTCATGAAAAGAAGGCGTTTGGTAGGACATGACTTAAGATGGCTCCTACCCCAAACGGTGAAGCGTCGCAGGTGACCGTTAAAGGCAAAGTCTCGTTATACTGCATTAATACAGCATCTGAGGTTAAGAGATCTTTAACTTGCTGGAAGGCTCGTTCTTCCCGGTGTCCCCAGACCCAGGAAGCCTTCTTGTCGAGTAGTCTATGTAGGGGCTCAGCTACAGTCGCCTTTTGGGGCAAGAAGATGTTATAAAAGTTAATGAGTCCTAGGAAGGCTTGGAGATCTGTCTTATTCCTGGGTCTTGGGGCATTTTTTATCGCCATTACTTTTTTCTCGGTGGGATGGATTCCCTTTTTGTCAAGGAGGTACCCCAGGAATTCAACCCTCTCAGTACAAAGTTGACACTTGTCTTTTTTTACTTTTAACCCGGCGTTTTTGAATTTCTGAAGGACTGTTCTGAGTCGTTTCTCTAATACGTCTTTAGTGGGGGCAGCTATCAACACATCATCGAAATAAGGCACGACTCCTTTTATGCCTTGTAGCAGTCTCTCCATCAGGCTTTGGAAAATGCCTGGTGCTACACTCACTCTGAACTGGAGTCTATTACATTTAAATGCACCTCTGTGCGTGACTATAGTCTGGACCTCAGCAGTTTCTGCATCAACGGGTAGTTGCTGGTATGCCTGGGCGAGGTCCAATTTTGCAAATATTTTTCCGCCACCCAGGGAGTGAAGAAGATGTTGGACCACAGGTACCGGGTAAGCGCTCTGCTGAAGCGCATGATTTAGGGTGGCCCGGTAATCCCCACAAATTCTTATCAATCCATCAGGTTTTATGGGAGTTACAATCGGGGTTTCCCAACGGGCGTGATCGATCGGTTCTAACACCCCCTGAGCTATTAATTTGTCCAATTGTTCGTCAATCTTTGGCTTGAGTGTGAAGGGCACTCGACGCGGCTTAAGGCGGATGGGTGCGATATCGGGGTTGAGGCTAAACGATATGGGGGATCCCTTGTACTTGTACTAGCTTGTACTAGCTTCTCGGTGAACACGTCCTGGAACTCCTGGACGAGGGCCGCTTCCAGTCGCTGTTCCCAGTCTGGTGAATGCCAGCTAGTTCAATTCCCAGTGGAGGGAACCACTGTAACCCCAACAAGCTGGATCGGTCTCGATCGACGATGGTAATAGGCAGAGTAGCAGTGTGGTCCTTGAAGGACACCTGGATGTTGCGGGAACTGGCAACGGGAATCCTGTTTCCCTGGTAGTCCCTTAATATGATTTTTGGGGTGTTGAGTTCCTGGCAACGGATGTCAGGGATCAGTTGTTTGAAGGTTTTCTACGAAACCATCGATAGGGATGATCCCGAGTCTACTTCCATTACGCATGGACGATTCTCAATGGCGACCTTCACTCGGATTTTTCTTGCATCCAAGGATGATGCGTGACCAATGGTAATGGTTTGATGCGCCTCTTCTCGCCTAGCTGACGTAGCAGGCGCTCGATTTCTGTAGTGATAGTGGTTCCGTTGGTGATTCAAACAGTCCCGATTTACAGGTGGGCTGCCCGTTGTTCTTCGGATTGGGCTTGACGCTCGCTTGCTTCTGCAAACCTTTGCAATGTGGCCCCTCTTTCCACAGGAACGGCAGAGTGCGTCGAGGAATTTGCAGTCCGATCGCGGGTGATTGGCCCCGCAACCGGCGCATTGACGTGCAGGTTTCTGGCTCTTCTGGTCTCGCTGGTCACGGTCTGACCTGAGTCGGTTGACCTCTTCTTCCTCACTATCAGACGAAGATTCGAGGTCTTCGTGGTGAGCCGTTGTTGAGTGCCTCTCGGAAAAAGTCGTAGTATCATTGGCGAGTTGGCGGAGCGGTGCATTGGTGTGGCGCATTCGAGCGGCCGACTTCCTGGTTGCTTCTGCTGCAGTAGCGTCGGCAATGACATCTGCGAGATCGATGTCCCCTTTAGCCATGATCTTGCTCTGTGCTGTGTGGTCATCTAATCCCAGAACTATGCGGTCTCTCATGGCTTCCTTGAGGTTTGCAAAACCACAGAGGCCTCCCAGGTTCCGGAGGTCCGCGATGAAGTCCCCAACGCTCTCGTTTTTCCGTTGGTCCCTCTGGTAAAATTCGTGCCTTCGGATAAGCGTTGGTACCGCGGGTGCATAATGGGCTCGGAGGATTGGTGCGAGGGTATCCCAATCCATTGTTTTAACTTCTGCTGGTTTAGCGAGTGCCTTAGCCATTTTAAAAACGGCAGGCCCACAATGGGTCAGGAAGATCGCTCGTTTCTTGCCAGGCGCAGCGTCTTTCAGGTTGTTGGTCTCCAGGAACATCTGGAACCTGTCTATATACGAGTCCCAGTCTTCATTAGCCGGGTCAAATGGAGCGGGTGGTATGGCGCCGCTGGCCATCTTGCCGTTGTTGGCACTCTCTTAGCCACGTGCTCTGTTCGATGCTCAGCAAGTGCTCAGTCGGCTCTGTCGCCTCCGCATCCCACCTTCGTCGCCAGTGTTAAGTCTGGAAGGAGTGGGCGTAATAACGGAGATGAGGCATCGATAGTGACTCAGTTCAACTCTTTAATAGTGACTTCAGAACAGAGCAACAATTAGTGCAGCAGCAGCTCTTTTATAGAGCTGGCTGCTGTCACAACAACCAATGAACTTGAACTAACCGCTCTAAAAGCATCCAATCAGAGACAGCCCGTTGTCAGCCAATCAGATCAGCCAGAATCGGCCAATCACGATTCGCTTATCCACGGGCCAATCCGAAGTGCAGGATTACAAGCCTGCTGCTGAAACAAGCTAGCATAGTTATTGTCAAATGAGTTTGCTTAGTTCGTAACAGGCACCACTTACTCTGAAACAGTTATGAAAAAAATCCAGTGTACTAACATAGAATCAATAATCTTATTGTTAAATAACTCTATTAGTACTCTGTTCTGTAACTACCTGATTCAGGTTTTTCATTTATTATTTATTCATAGTCTTCTTGTAAAGTTAAAGTGAACTAGTCCGTGGTATGTTAAAGACCAATGGCAGAGAAATTTCTCCTCCCATTACCTGTTTAAAGGTAACTAGACTAGCAACTGAATTTCACTAAAACCACATTTTCCAGTATATCTAAAATATGCCAGATACTTAGACAATTCACTGTCAACCCTTGCCTTCTTAAGACCCAGATGTCTAGTGAAAAACCTACAATGTAATACAGTGTGTAGAGATCTGAGATTTATTCAAGAGCCACATTAGAAAGTCTAACATGCATGTGAGAGGTTCAATAGATGGGCTCATACACATCACACTGATCCATGATACTAGCAGTCTGGTCTAGAAATAATTGTTCATCACCATATTCCATTAATCACAATCAAACAAGCCACATTAGAGTTTAGTGAAATGTGTGAACTAGAATTACTCAGCATCTTGAGAAGTAGGGATAATGGAACGAGGAAGATGACATATGGCATTGATAAATGATTTTACTCCACTGTGTGCCCTAAAGAGAGCATAGAACTGATCTATTAGTAAGAGAGGAGCAGTAATTAGCAAAGTAGATGGGCACAAACTTATAGCTCTGAAATTGTAACCACTACTATATTATACCTTTCGTGCACATGTTGTATCTTTTAAACCAATAGACGTTTCTGGTTTACCTCTTTCTAGCTAGTCATTGAAACCTCACACTTTCTTTACTAAGGATGGCAGTCACAACTCAGCCTAAGTGTAGATTTGGAATGTGCAAAGCACTCCGAGAATACTTACACTATACCCCTAAAATGTGATGTATCGGGACTTTTTTCCCCTTTGCTAATCTGGGTGGGAATGGGGGTAGCACTTGAAGCATCTGGCCTGTGGGCTGTGAATTTGACACCCCTGCCCTAAGATTCTGATGAAGGTTTCATCTTCAGATGATGTTGTGCAGCAAAATTAAGTAAAATCTTGAAGTGCAGCCTCGGTATTTTTTTTTATATTAGCTTAGCTACACATTAAATTATGCTACCTTCCTTTAAGACACACACACACACACACATGGCTTGGTTCTTTTTCTACACCACAAGACATCCCACCTGCTAGGAGTAACAGTTATTCATACCAGTTTTCAGAAATGAAGAAGAGGCTGCACAATTCATTTCTGCTGTAATGATGCAGACATGCTTTTTTTCTGGTCAGGACAATTTATGTTCCATTATATCTGATTTGACAGATAATATTGGGAAGTGAGCCCCAAACTGAGCTGACCAAAGAACTGCTGCTTCTGTTCTTTACCTTTGTAGTTCTACTTAACTAAGCTCATTACTTTGCTCTTTGAATTTTTCCAGAGCTTGCAATTACTTTGTGTATTGATAGCTCTAATCTAAAGTAGAATTTTAGTATAACTGTATGCAGTTGATTTAGTCTCTTGATGAAGCACCGTGTCTAATATGTAAACAACTTCAAAATAAAAATAGTAAAAATACTGAAAGTTACCTAATTTAATTGTGCTCCAATAGCTCTCTCTCTCTCCCTCTCTCCCTCCCTCCCACCCTCCCTCTCTCCACAATGCATATACATACATATACATATATACATTTCTATCTATCTATCTATCTATCTATCTATCTATCTATCTATCTATCTATCTATCTATCTATCTATCTATCTATCTATCTATCTATCTATCTATCATCTATTTATCTAAAGCAATATATTATGATGAAGAAAGGAAAGAAATGAAGTATAAAGACACTGAATGATAGTTTCATGTTATAGCTTTTTGGAGTAGATTCTTTACAGCAGGGGTCCCCAACTCCCAGGCTGCAGCCCACTACCAGGATATGCCCTATTCGCAACTGGGCTGTGCAAATGGCGGTCCAGTGTGCACGCACACACACCCACACACACACATGCAGTTCAACTTGTATGAGCAACCCATACCAGTTGAGCTGTGCAGGCATGCACATGCGCATCAACCCACCGCTTTCACGATTTGAGAAGCATGTGGATGCATCCTGCATGTGCATGTAAACTGCTCAGTAAATTTACTTCAGCAGTATGGCTAAATTGTCCTGGTATTAGCTGATGCTTTGCTCTGCCTCCTTTCTTCAGCTTTCAATGTAACTGAAGTAATGGAAATGCTATGGAATGTCCTCTTCTCTCTTGTGTATTTTTTCCATCTCTTCTTCAGTTCAGCACCTTAAACTAAACCAAAGTGAATATTTACTACTTCACATATAGCTAGCAGTTCAATTGATTGTGTGACTGAATTAGATGCTGGTAGCGCTCTTTAAAAAGCCAGAATGCTGGTTACACTAGAAACCATCTTAGGCACAAAGCCAGCTTGGACCAGTCACTCTGTCAGACCTAAGAAGAAAGTAATAGCAAATCACTTCCAAAAATCTTGCCAAGAAAAGTGCAGGGACTTGTGCAGGTAGTCATCAGGAGTCAACATACAAAATACTTCACTGGTTAGTCCTTTGTATGTATATGAATGAAATACATACATGCAGCTGGAACTGAAGGAGGAAAGATCATGTGGCATCTGTCTCCTTAAACCAAATGTGCTTTTTTCTAGAATTCCATTGAGTTATGAAGGATAAATGGTCAGTAGGATCTTAAGAAGACAGCAATTTCAAGAAGTTACAGACAGGATCTACATGAGTACTTTTGTATATCCTGAAACATCTTTTTATCTTTCAGATTAAAACACTGAACACTCTGAATGTTCAATTACTAATACAGGTGAAATTAGAACACATTTGTGTTTGGCATAGTTTGGTTGCCACCAAAAATAACCCATATAATTTTGGGACATGCATGCACAAATCTTAGTCAATCTTGAGTAGTAGAACACAGTTCAGTAATGAGAAATAAATTATTCTTTTAATTAGTAAATTTGTAAAATTAGAAGACTGATGGGCTTGATAAAGACTGCTAGGGAGGGAAAATACTTTTTTGATCACCTCCTTCTTGCTCCTATTCAGCATGCTAAAGTATAAAGTATAAACACATTTCCATCATAAAAGTATTAATACTCAACCCTTATGATATCTCTGTTAAGTTATCCAATAAAGAGAAAACTATTTTGATGAACTTGTCTCTCCTTAAGATCCTGTTTCATAATTAATGTTTTTTTTTTAAAGAAACACCAGCCCATTTGATTTATTGAATCCAAACAAGGTCAAACTGAACAATAAAAATATGTTTGAACTTACTGTATATACTCGAGTATAAGCCTAGTTTTTCAGCCCATTTTTTGTGCTGAAAAAATCCCCCTCGGCTTATACTCGAGTCAGATTCCCTCTGAAAAAAAATGGTGTGGAGTCGCGCCTCCGGCGGCAGCGACTCCCAACAGCCCCAGCCGGGAAGGGAAAGGCAAAAGTGCTTTGCCTTTCCTTCCCGAGGCGGCGGGACTGGGGCCGCGCCGGCGGTAGTGACTCCTGACTCAGGGGGCCTCCGAGGGAGGGGAAGAGAGTGACTCCTGCCTCCCGCTGTCATCATCATCTTCTTCTTTTGGGTTAGTGAATCAATTAAACCTTTCATGATAGTGAGATCGTTTCCCAAATTAATTATTTTTATTTTTGAAATTTACCAGTAGCTGCTGCATTTCCCACCCTCGGCTTATACTCGAGTCAATAAGTTTTCCCAGTTTTTTGTGTAAAATTAGGTGCCTCGGCTTATATTCGGGTCGACTTATACTCGAGTATATACGGTAATTGAATTTATTCTCCTTGCAATACACAGAATGTCTTGAAAGAATGATTGGTCATAAAGTGGGTTAAGTATTAACACATTTTTCATATGAACACAGATGAAGTGTAAACTTTCATCTCAAAATGTTCCAAATGTATCTAACATATCTATTTTTCATACTGGAAAAGCAATCACATCTTGAATTAAAGAGGAGCACAGAGGGGGGGGCAGCAAAAAAATAACTATTAAACAATGTAACTTAAATTAAAAAAAAAACTAAAATAAAAAACTTGGCACATTCAAACTATACACAAAATAATGCAATTGAAAATGAAGGAAATAGATTTCATGAATCATATCAAAGTTATAATTTAAGTAAGAAAACTTGTGGGGGGGGAGGTAGGATTGGGCTTATTGAAACATTATCAATGGCTTTTAAAAATTTTTTTAATGTGAATTAATCTGGTACATATATTTATTTTAAAAGCAATTATTATTCTGAATAAGCTGCATGCTATATTCATAGGAATAATTCCAACATATTTAAGTATATTTGTGCAATAAAGAAAACCTCATTTCGCACTAAGTTCTTCAGACATTGGATCCAACTGGAAGTACACTCCAAATATACAGTATATTATATTTCAGTTGACTGAATAATCTCACAATCTAATAGACTTCTAAATAATACTCACAAATGTATTAGGTGAGTATTAGGTGAGACCACTTTCAGGTGGTCTCTCTTCCCCTCCCATAATATTGGAATTAGGATACCTGAACAGTACTTTGAAAACATAGGTTGAGACAAGCCTGTGAGTACTTCACCTTCATTTCCCACCTCAACAAAACCTGATCATTCAAATATGTTTTTTTTCTTTTCTGATGGCCACCACACAAATGTATGAAGCAAGAGAATCAGATGACAGCTCTTGACTTTGAAGAAGATGGATTGAGTCTATCTGCACTGCCTCAGGTGAGAAAAATCTATTATAAATCTTTTGATTCTGCCCTGGATTTATGGCTTTGTCAACCCCCTGCCTTTCTTTGTCTTTTAAATAAACCTTTGATTATTGAATTGGATTTTAGATCCCAGAGCTTCCTGATTGTAAAATCTCAAATCAGTAATATGTTAAGACCCATTAGTGAATGCCATTAACTCTCAATACCTCCAGGCAGAAACGATTTCTCCCAGACCTATTTAAAATTCTACAGTGGGCAAAGCCTGATATAAACTTCTGATCTTATGCTTGCAAAAACACATTCAGCCACTAAGTTTGCAGTTTAAAAGATATTTGAGGAAAAGTCTACCACATCATTATTCTAAGACAACACTGCACTTTGTTCTCTAAGTGGGAAGTTTATAATTATTGTTATTAACAGTTCAATTGGGCGACATCCCAGTCAGATGTGATAATGACATAAATGTTGTTTTAAAATTAATATTTGTGTTGAAAATGCTCTAAGAAATAAACCAGAAAAGTAATAACATAGTACTTCTTTAAGTCCAAAAATTGGCATATGCTGTAACTCTATCCCCATACTCTGGGTTAGGGAGAGAGAAAATTGTTGTACTTTCTACAGCATTGCCACTTGTTTTTATGAGTGCAAAATAGTTTTTTTTTTTAATCATGTTCCATACACTTTGCATTTTTAAAATGTCCATGTGAAAATGCCATGTTCATTATCATGGTTACAGATAATGAACATTTTTGAATGTTACTTTTCTTGGCAAACATATTCCACAAGACTTCAATGATGATGATAATGATGATGATGATGATATTTGTGATACATTTTTGAATGTTCAGTTGACTGAGTTTTATGTTTAATGAATAAAAGTTTATAATTATAATAATAATAGCTAAAAAACAGTGAATCACTAGCTAGCTGCTACATGAAAATAATGCAAACTGACTACAAATAACTGCATAACAATGTACAAAATCTGCAAGAAATACCATTTAAAGGAGAATATTTGTTGCTCAGTGTTGAAGTACAACAAAATAAAACAAAGTAATAGAAAACGAAGGAGTTAAAATTTAACTTGGAACAGCTTACATCCTGCAAAAATATTTTTAACAGCATCCAAAAACAACATCTCCCTGTCTGAGGTCTTTAAGAAGGATTCAATAGGTGGAAAATAACGCTAAATCCAGTCTAAATATCTGGTTGGTTGGCTATGATTAACCAAAATAATAATGCCAGTGAAACACAACATTGATGTGGTTGTATTATGATTCTGGACAGTTTACAATTGTTAAAAACATTTAAAAACAATACAAAAACCTCAAAAAGAAGCATAATAATAATAATAATAATAATAATAATAATAATAATAATAATAATAATAATAATAATAATAATAATAATAATAATAATAATAATAATAATAATAATAATAATAATAGCAGCAGCAGCAAAATGTTGTTTTTAGGGAAACAAAAAGAAAAAAAATGGGGCCAGGAATCCCTGCCTGGATGAAGAACCAGATTTTTTAAAGTGCCTTTTGAAATATCAGTAGATGGGGGCTGTTTGAATTTTGTGGGAAACCTCACTGCAGTGGAAAGACATTTCTATAGAGAAGACACACTTCTGTGGTCCAGGCAGATGGTATGGTTTAATCAATGGAACATAAGCTTTTTGCAATTTGGTGCTGTTTGGATGGGGATTGTGAATTTTCTTACATGCTTACAACGCATGCTTACAATGACTATGAAAACAGATTAACTGATACATACCCAGTGGCATACGTGTTGCAATTACTAAGGCCGATGCTCTTGTTTTGTTAACATGTTTATTGTTTGTGGCCCTGAAAAGGACCATTTAAGTAACCAGACCAAACACTAATATGAAATTGGCCAGCCCTTATTGCTTAACACCAGGCGGTATCGCTTCAGCATAGACTGTATAAGCCTTTGCACATGATCTTTGGTGACAATGTGGTGCCAGTCTGCAATAATGGATTCAATCATCTCCTGCTTGGTCTTTGGATGCTTCTTGCTTATTTCCAATCTTGGCCCACAAGTTCTCAATTGGGTTCAAATCCGGGCTCTGAGCTGGCCAATCCAGGAGTCGAACACCATGCTTCTTTATCCACTGCTGGACGGACTTGGCTTGATGACAAGGAGTGTTGTCATCCTGCAAGTAAAAGTCCTTCCCTACAAGTTGCTGAGCTGAAGGAAGCATGGTCTTTTCCAGGACATCAACATACTGCTTGGAATTCATGATTCCCTGCACGATTTGTATCTGACCAATACCAGAAGCAGCGATACAGCCCCAGATCATCACGTGCAATGGATGCTTCACAGATAGATTCACAAAATATGGCCTAAATCCTACAGCTGGAAATCTTCTGACATACTTATTGCATTGATTTCCAGTCAAGTAGAAATCGCTCTCGTCACTGAAGATGACCTTGGCCGACTGTTCGTTGGTTCACTTGATATACTTCTTGGCCCACACACATCGATGAGAGAGGTGAGCGTCTGTGAGCAAAGGTTTACTTTGAGCCCTACAGCCTTTGAGCCCTCTGGCAAGCAGTCTGTGATGCATTGTGCTTGTGCATACTTTTACATCACACGTATCACCCCAAATTCTTGTAATCTGAGGTGAAGTGAGCTTCCTGTCAGCCATTGAAATGCATTGCAGAGCCCGATCTTGCCATTTTGTTGACCTTATTGATCTTCCAGAGTGGAGCCTGTCATCAACTGAACCAGTTATTTGGTACTTTTCAACCATTCTGCTCACTGTGGTGCAATGGCATTTCACTCTCTTGGCTATTTCTGTACAGAAGTAACCCTCTTCATGAAGCACAATGATGTGATGCTGCTGCTCAGTACTGGTGAAAGCAAAGGCCTTCATCCTTGCCCGCAGCCAGAGCTACATTAAATTTTTTGATGCTTTTCATGCCTATTTATATTCAGAGAGTATGACAACATTGATTGGCTCATAGATTTAGCCTCTGTGCATTTTGATTAGTCAGCCAAAGCTCGCTGCTCATTGGCTATTTTTGATCCTAACATTCTCGGAAATGCAAGTTGTGTTTGTTTTAGGACATAAACTCACTCAAAACCTTAAAAAGACTTTAATTATATTAATAAAAATTATGCATTTCAATCCGACTACAAAAATTTTCATCAAAGTACTAATTTTGCATGGTTTCTATGAGTGAAAAGTTGATTAAACATGTAAATACAGCTTAAAACTGAAAGCATGCAGGATTTTTTTCACATAGCTGTAGTAGCATATAGTGCCATAAGTTTGACTATGTTACACTTATGTTGTGCAAGCTACACTGGCTCCTAGTTTCCTTCCAGGTTCATTCAAGGTGCAGCCTAGCAATAAAAATCTAAAAATATTTTAGAACAAAGCCTACAATTAGCCAACTGAAGGGTATCAAGAACTTGAAACCTTAACTATGCTTGCAGAGATGCCCTCAAGACTTTTGAGCAAGGTCTTCTCTCTTTGCCAGCAGCTTAATGACAGAAGGCAGTTTCAAAACACAAGTTCATTTCTATTCAGTTTGGACAATTATCACAGAAAATGTCCAAACTGACCTATCGATATTAGGAACATTCTCATTATCCTCCAGGTGGTTCTTTAAGCATCTGTTTAATATCAAGCTGAGACACTGGGGACTCTGAGCATATTTTCTTTTCAGAGACAAGTGTCAGTGGAGGGAGGAGAATAGCTTAGCTGCAGGTTCATATCATGGAAATGCCTAGATGTGTAGCTGATCCTCTTCCCTGTTTTATGCTATTATTCACCCCGAGAAAGGCAAAATGCAATTCTTAGGAGTGATAAGTGGGAAATAGAACATGAATGATGATAGGAACAAGGCAATATGGTTTTAGGCATCTCATTTATTTATATTTCACATTTCTGAACCGCTCATTTCCCTCAAAGAGGGACTATGGGTGGTATACGGTAAAATTTCAAACTATAAAATACAAAATATAAAAAACAGTATATAAATATTAAAATGTTAGAGTTAAAATGTTAGAATTAAATATTTAAACAGTTATAAAACAATTTTAAGGAGGCAAGATTAAGAGCCATGGTGGCTAGAATGCAGTATTGCAGTCTGACTCTGCCCACTTGTATGAGTTTGATCCTGACCAGCTCAAGGATGACTCAGCCTTCCATCCTTCCGAGATCAGTAAAATGAGGATTGTTGAGACAATATGCTGACTCTGTAAATCACTTAAAGATTACTGTAAAGCAGTGTGAAGTGGTATATAAGTCTAAGTGCTATTGCTATTAAACCATGTTACAAATGAACATGGGTACAGTTATTTTTCTTGTACAGGTAATAGAGTTTCAACAAACAACTCCTAGCAGGATTGTGGAATTGTTCCTAATTTACTTCAGCTTGACTGTGCTAAGCAACAAATCCAAGAAACACTTCAGGCAGGAATAATATCTGCTCTCCTCTGGTTCTCACTCTTTTTCATTGAACTTCATCAGCTTGAAGGTGTGGCCAAACAGGAACTCAGCTGCTTAGCAACAATATGCAAATTAAGAGAGGGGAAGTGGTGGCTGGGTTGGTTGTGAAAATTTTCCCCAGCTCTGCTCCCCACATCCAGTCCCCTGATAAAGACGAGATACTGAGCACCAGATGAAAGGCAATTCCCTGACAGAGACAGCTTGTATCTGAAAATATGTTGTTTCTCCTGTATGATTCACTAACAGAGCGAACAAAGGCATGACTTTAAAATTGTTTATCAATATTTCTCTAAGAGAGACAGCTTGTATGTATAAATATTTAGTGTCTTTGGTGGAGTGAACATGAATAGGAAGCCAGTTATGCTACAAACACATTATCAGGCAATAAGCTAATTACCAGAGAATTAGAATCAATTATTTCAGGCAAAGATGGCAGGGTAGTCGCTCCCTTTACAAAAGAGGCAGTAGTTAAATGACTTCTGATGACTGACTGATTGCAATTAATGGCTAAAATTTAGTTTTATATTTATATTTGCATGCAAATCTATAGGCAAATGCAATTTTGCCTATCTAAAGCCTCTCCCCTTTTGCATTTCTTGATTGTTCACCAAAAGAAAAAATATATGTACAGTAGATTACTCAGGTGAATGGAGTGCTAAATAAGAATTTTTAGGATTCATCTGCAATTAAAGCATATATACATATTCAGATACCTGTCTTGTTCTTTCAGAGTAAATAATGAAACCAAGTTTGTTATATGCTTGAACTTTAAAAGGAGTAATGATATTCCTAGGTATTGTTAACCCTGAATGCAGGTAAACATCCTGGGTAGCCTTGACAAAACTGAGGAGAAAAAACAGAAGTAAAGTCATTGGATTGAAACAAACTTTTAAGATTTGTTTTGGGCATCAAAATAAATCAAATAACTGGTGTGTGAGTTCCTATCAGTTCAGTTTGGAAACTGTTGTTTTGACAGCCTCTGGTTTAGTGGCATTAAAAGAGAATCTGACAAATTCACAGAGCTTAAGGCTATCAGTAGCTATTAGTCATGATGGCTAAGCATCATTTCCTGGTTCAGAGGCAGGCAGATAGAACTAGAGGCAGGAATTGCCTTCATGCAGTGACTGTGGACTTTCCAACTGCCTTTTATTTGTGAAATAAACAAAATAGAGTGAATTGAGCCTTTAATCCAGTTCAGCAAACCTTTCCTATCTTTATTATAAATATTTTGATACTATTTCCTAAAATATATCTTTCCCAATTGTGGAATGCCCTTCTTTCAAAGCGATTAGCTACTCTGTCAATTCTTGAGAAACATGTTAAGAAATACCTTGCTGATGTGACCTTTAAAAACATTGCCCATGGGCAGCAGCCAATATTGTGTGGCTTGTATTCAATGGGACTTTGCTGACTCTTCTCTCTCATCTTTTTTTTTTAACAAAATCTGTGCTACTGGGTGACCCAAGCATCTAAATCACATGGAAAGGAGCAGTACATGGGATGCAAAAAAACTACTACCACTGTTTAGTGTTGCCTAAAAGCAATGGGAAATGGATGCAATTCAATATTTTGGCAGTGATTTCTTGCTAGTATTTATGGCCACTGCTGTTCTTTCTAATTCTCTTCTCTCTCAAAAACAGAACAAAATAAGGGAATAAAAATCCATTCTCATTTGCTTCTTTATGATTCTAAAGGAAAAACAATTTTTGCATGTTCAAGTCTAGAAACTCTCAATTAAAGAAAGCTCAAAAAACACCATCCAAAGGGATTTTTAAGGTTAATGTGACAAACCTGATGATGGGCCAAGCGTTGAAGAAGAAAAAAACCCAGTACATAGTGTTCCCAATCACTGTCAGTCACATGATTTAGTAGCTAGCAATCAACTCTCTCCTCATGGACCTCTTTCATGAATCACTGTGGCCTCTTCAGTAGACTCCCTCACTGGGCCTTTTTAGTAGGATGCAAGCTCTCTCCACAGTCTTCCACTGAGTTTTGTCAGCAGCCTCAGCTCTTGCACTATTTTCAGCTGCTAATCTTGCTAATCGTACCTACTGGATAACCTTTGGCTTTCCCCAGAAAGAACATCAACAACTCTTTTCAAAGGTCAGCAGCTACTGGACCATCTCTGGTCTTGGCTTCTCCAACTCCTGCTGGGCTTTCATACTGTTTCATTTTGACTTGCTTCAGTTCCTGGAATGTTAGGTGTGCTTAGACATGTGCTGTTTCCCTTTGACTTTTAGCTGTTTAACTTCTAGCTTTTAGCTTAAAGAAAAACGTTTTGTCAGCTGTTCTTATAAAGTGAAGCATTTCTTTCATTTTTCTCACTGTACCCAACTCTAAACAATAGTAAAAGTCTAATACGTCTCTCATGTCTCTTTGCTATGTATATATAGCATAGCAAAGATTTCAATTTCTCTCTCTCACACACACACACTATCACTGTAAGCAGGTGATGTCATTCAGAAGCAACTGGAAAGAGGAGAGATAGCACTAGCACTAGAACTTAGACTTATATACTGCTCCATAGTAGCAGCCCCCAACTTTTTGGGTGCCAGGGCCCAGTTCCACAGAGAGAGGATGAAGATGGGCCTTTTTCGTTTGCATGGCCTAGTTTCTGGCATGCTGCAGACTCATGCAATTCTGAAACCTGGGGGTTGGGGACCCCTGCTTTTTACCACTCACTAAGTGGTTTACAATATCAACATATTGTCTCCAACAATCTAGTCCCTCATTTTATCAACCTCAGGAGAATGGAGAGCTAAGTCAACCATGAGCTGGTCAGGACTGAACTCATTTGGAGATGAGCCAGATGTTTTCTTGTCATACTTCTGCAATAAAGTTGAGTATGAAAAATTACCTGAGGATTTTTTGTGTCAGAATTGGGGGTGGAAGTTAAGTGATCCCAGATGACAATTGGTCATCTTAAGAAGACAAAATAGTAGATTTTTTTTCACACATATCTGCTTTTTACAAATTAACTGAGTGGTATTGGAATTAGAGTTGTTATAACTATGTGGAAAAATTCCTGTAATACTTTCAATATGTTGATTTTTCCTTTGGTATGTTAGTTTCCCATTGGTAACTCTGCCCTTTAGGCTATCAGTATATAAGACTGAATATTTTGAGAACCCTTTAGAGATTTTTTTGCTGACAGACCTTTTTCATGGTACCTTGGATTCCATTCTGTTTACTAATTTTAAAGTTATAAAATTCAAACTAAATCTAATAAATAAGGGAATATATCAGTGCTATTACCCTTCTAGAACTGAATCAATGGTTATGTGGAGGGTATCATCGAATCAATATCACCTATTCTGCAAGTTTTCCATTGTACCAACCATGAGAGTGAATTGCTGTCACACCTCTTTGTAAATTACCTCAGTTGTACCTTGGAAGAAAATACTTTTTTTCCCCTATAGGCTATTAAAAATAGCCGATAAAAGTAAAAAAAAATGTGTTCTATCATGATTACTGTAAGGAAACCCTGGATATAATTAATTTCCCATAGTTTGTTCAATTTCATATTAATCTTTTAATATTTTTGTTTATTACATATGTTGTTGGTATTTTACGAACTGGAACTCTCATAATTTGATGGATTTATCTTAGATAAAATAGTTTATTGGAATGTCTCCTAAATCACCAAGCAGTGGAATGTGTCACAAGGAAGCTATCAAATTTTTGAACAGCAGCATTTAAAGTAATTTTTTGAATCACTTCTTATATTACTCAAAGGTGAGTACACCTTTGGGGAAGGATGAACAAGAGCAATAGATCCATATTACTACAATTTGGAGATGATAAGATGTATTTTACAGATGGGTACTTCCCTGACAAGCTTCTAGTTGCCTAGGAATGGATATCTATGTTACCACATCTTTCTCCAAATTCCTAAAAGCATTGTCTCTTTCAGAACACATATAAGACTTTGCTGAAATTCACAGAGTTACATCAATGAAAGAAGATCAAAACATCTCTCTGACTTCAGCAGGAGGAGATATAGGCATACTAACAAGGTGGTACATTTTGTTGAATAAACAATGCAACATTTATGGAGTTTTGACAAGTTGCCACATTTTTGAAATTATACAGAATAATGGCTTGAAATACAAAATCTTTAAGTTTTGACCATAAAGTTTACTGCTAGTTTTAGTTTGCCTAATAGTCTCTGTGCAATTTATTTATTTATTTATTTATTTATTTGTTTGTTTGTTTATTTATTTATTTATTTATTTAGCCTAATCAGCTTGATGGGGATGTATGTGTATGTGTGCACGGTGAAAGTATGATAGAGACATAGAAAGGCACAATATATGCAAATGAAATGCAATTCTGACTTGTTAAAAACCCTGAGCCATATACAGTGTATAGGTGTTCTTGCATGACAGCAGTGGGGGCCAAGATAAATAAAACTATCAAAGGAAATAAAATTAATTTGTTTAAAGCTCAACTCAGTTACTAATTCTAGAAATTATTGATTGACAATTATTTTTGGAGGACAAATACAAGCCATAGCCCAGCATTTGAAAAAAAAAATGAGTTGTATACTTCACACCTATAAAAAAAATAGAGGAACAATGAAGGGTGCAAAATTATATTGGAAAAATCATCTTGGTTCATATTAAAGTGTTCTTAAAGAGTATTTTACTTTACATTAGATGTTTTCCTACTGATATATCCTTAAATCATGACAATTTGATTTGACATTTGGGTACATTTAATATGTTTGTAAACGTTTTATACTTAGAAGAGAAAATAACCATCCTTTGAATAAGAATCCATCACACAGTACGCTCAGGAAAAAAATGATACATTTTTTTCTTCTAAAAGAAGGGCATTCCTTAGAACATGAAAAGCATAAGATATTTATAAAAGTAACAATGAACTGAAGACCTCATGTCAGTTACCTTCAG
This sequence comes from Notechis scutatus, assembly GCF_049901735.1. Lineage (NCBI taxonomy): Eukaryota > Metazoa > Chordata > Lepidosauria > Squamata > Elapidae > Notechis > Notechis scutatus. The sequence goes on along the minus strand of NC_142011.1, from coordinate 153,150,284 downwards.
ACTAAAATCTTTCACTAAAATGTTTTGCTATAGATATTATAAAAGAGAATAGAAAGACTTGATCTGCTCTGCTACTGTCTTTTCTCAAAATTATTTAAGGCATTAAAAAGGAACCTTTTTTTTCACGGTGTCTAATCCCTTAAAGACACTTCAGAGCCAAATCTCATTCATCATAAAGTAACACTGTTTTGCATCTATATGGCACTTTTTAGGTAAGTTAAAACTTATAAATAAATTGGTCCAGGACAAGATAATTATTAAAGCTTCCTCTAAGTTGAGAGAGCAGCAAGAGGAAATCTTCATACAGCAACCATCCAGAGATTGATTTTATTCCTTTTTTAAAAAACATTGTTGTAGTCAGTGAGACACAGGTCTGCAGTGCCCTTTTGACAATGGAAATTTAAAATATGCATTTTTCCCCCACTAGGGAATACAGACATGGCATTTTATGTTTAAATAAACCATATGGCAAGAATAGATATTCTTGCCAACAAGTCTGCACTTCTTAAAAAAAATAGCCTCTGAGGATTACAGGAGATGTACCTCAATATAGCGATGTCCAAATAGAGTGCAACTGAGAACTGGTTCCTTCCCAAACTCCTATGTAATATAAAATTCTTATATGAGAAATAAACAATAATATTTTATCTACATTTAAAATTTTTACTATGAGGCTGTTATTGCATTTGATCTTGATTTTAAAAATGATCTGAAGTTTTAAGCTGAGTTAACATGTTTACTCTGTGCTTTTCCTACTTTCCTGTTTTTCTTGATAATGTTTTAAATATTTAATAAAATTTCTAAGGAATGAAAAAAGAAATATATATATATATATATATATATATATATATATATATATATATATATATATATATATATATATATATATATATATATATAAAAATAGTTCTCTTAATTCAGGATGCAAAGAAGACAACATACCTATGTAATTAAAGAACATTCAGGTTCCTGTAATAATTCAAACATAACTTTAATTATAACTTTTTCCTCTGCTACCTAGTTATTGCTGCTATTGGTCTTCCATTCTTATTTTGTAAGATTTTTTTTTTTCTGAAAGGAGACATATAGTGCTTTCTACTGGGTGGTCTCCCAAGAGCCTTGAACAAATGTTTTAAAAGAGGTTTAGTGCTACTTTACAAGATTGGTGAACATTTGTTAATAAGGAGCCTGTACAACCCTGATGTTCACTTTAGAATGACTCAAAGGTATTTTTCAGGGAGCTGTTTGCAGAAACCAGCTATCTTGTCAATCCAGCAACACAAGCTAAACAGTCACAGAAGACAGTGATAAAAGAGTACAGAGGAGAGGTTTGTATGATGCAGCCAAAAGTAAGCAATAGAAATTGAGAAGATTCCAGTTATTCACCACAGCTGCTTCCAGAGTGCCAAAAATCATGTATATAGCAAGGGGTATTTTGGGAGAATAGAGAAAACACCTCTTAAACCTAAAATTAGCTAAACAAAGTTAGACATGTCAAATAATGGTTGGAAATGCATCTTTGAATTGCTGTTAGAGACATTTGTGGTAAGTGTTTAAAAAAGAACTCAACTGAGGAAGTACAGTATAACCAGCCATAACAAAGAGGAATTTCATAGTGAAAATCAGTTCCAGGTATTCTATGCAAAAAGCACTTATTATTTCAAATTCAATTTATGGGCTTTGAATGTTAGAGCACCTCTTTGATGTATGCATCCTTCAGATTTTTTGGGATTGGGATTTGGGATTGAAGGCATCTGGAATGCACCAGGTTGGAGATGGCTGAATAAAAGCAATGCCTGTAATAGTTGATACCCAGCATTAGAAAAATTCAAATGATCTTGGCCAAATCAATAATGCCTGCAAAATAAGGAAGGGAATATTTATTGCACAGAACTCATCTACATAAATTATTTAAACTTTGCAACCAAAGCAGTTCTGTCCCTATTTTAAATTACAAGCTATTAAGTTAACTAAATATTGGAAATTATATGTACACATTTGTTGATTTACCATATATGTATATAGGTTATTACTAATTACAGTTCTATTTATTTGAACCCTGAGTTGTACTTCTGAAAAGTTGCTTTTATACAATTGCCATTCAGAGTCAAATCCATAGGGGATGAACTTTAAATTGAATTATATAAATCTCCATGAAACTAATTAGCATTATAATATCAGAAATAGACAGGAATGCTGACTGTTTAATATATGTATTTTAGAAATTGGAGAATTTATAAGAAGTCTCTTGTTACAAGTCACACTATGCACAAGTTAACAAGTATATTCCATAACATGAAATGGATCTTGAATCTGAAGCAGCTTATTTGATTTCATTGTTTTCTGCCCTAAAACAAACATCCATTGGAATAAGAAACTCTAGACAAGGATCTGAAAATTCTCCATGATTCCATCAAGAGTCCCTCAAGCCAAGATTTATTGCCTCCCGGGTGATTAAAACACCTGTTCAGTGGCATTAAAATATTCTCAGGTGTTGTTATTTTAGAAAATGATTTATTGATTTATACTGAAAAACAGCTGTGCATTTTATACAACACTGAGAATCCACACACTTAACAAGGTTTAATTGTGCAGCATATAATAAAACAATGGGGAAAAAAATCAGCAATAGCAATGGTTTTTCCCCTTCTTAACTGATAGCACTTAGGTGTGTCATTGCATAAGGGGACCCCACTGCAATGTAAGCTGGCAAATGGTGCATTTCAGTTCTAGCTAGATGAATACAAATATACATCCCTTCTTGTAAGGAACCACTTCGTACAATATGCTGCATGTCAAAAGCCTCATATCTGAGCATCAATGAATTCTTCAGCCCTTTTCCATTGGGTGAAAAATATTCTCCTGTCATTTATAAATAAAGGGATAATTAAACTTTGCTTAAAAGTTAATTTGTTGATGGAAAATGGCACGAGAAAGAGAATCACACCTCATTAGGATCAATGGCTGATAGCTCATAAACAGAACATTAAACACAACACAATGAAATTGGAAGAGAGAGAGAGAGAGAGAGAGAGAGAGAGAGAGAGTAGCAGGGGGAAAATGTTTCCAAGATAGGTACAAAAGATGGAACGTTTCCATTACCTCTATTTGTTACAATAAGTGGAAATTATACACTGACCTTTTCTTCTGCTAACTTTCTCCATTTTTAATCATTATACAAGATTTGGAGGAGAACACTGCTGACATATTGCTCCTGAGGGGGCAATTAGCAGAGAAATACATTTTCAGAAAGTCAGCAAAATCTTCTCACTTTAGAGTGGAAAATGACAGGGATGCACCCAGATTCCATGGACAGGCACATGTCCTTCTGTCATACAAATTCCAATCTGCCTCCTTGTGATTATGAAAAAGCCTATTAGATGCAAATGTCTGAGGACAGGCACTCTAATAATACAAGTCATTATCATCTATAAATATTGCATTAAATAAGAGCCAGATTGATATTTCTTCATCGGGAAAATTGCCACTTTTGATTACCAGGTAACACTCAGACTGTATGTACATAGAGCTACAGAGGCAACTTGAAGATAATAATTGGTTCTAGGTAAGAGGAGGTTTTGTTATTTATTATTTCATTTAGTAATTAAATTGGTGCATCGGGGAAAAAAACCTCTAGTGAAGTTTAGAGACCAATTATTTTTATAAGCTTATAAACAGTTTTTATTGCTTTCTTTTTGAATGATTTTTATTAAATTCCATTAGAAAATGGCTGCAAAAATGACATAAGTTGCCATTATGAAACAGCTATTTAACAATTCTATGATCCTGAGCCATATAACTGTTGGAAAAATTCATACTCAACATAAAAACTTAAACTTGCTCTATTGTCAAATTGCAGACGTGGTGTTATGTTTGTGAACTTCAGTTGGGCCACTGGTTTTATCTTCACAGCTTTGTCATCTTGATCTTAATATACATTCTGAGGATGCTTGCCTCACTTATCCCTAAGAATAACTTTCAAAAACCACATTAAGACAGAATTAGGGAAGTTAGGAGCCTGATAGTACTGCAAAAATATTTTAAAGGCCATCATGTGCAAAAAGGGGTCTACATACTTTCCTCTTAAATTGATGGTTTGAAATATAAGATAATCTTTACTGCCATTTGTCTGTGAGCATACCGGCACACATTAAAAATGAAATTCTGTTGCCTGGTCTCAAAAGAAAGTATTCATACATAATACTCATATACACATGCTGCGCGCACGGGCACACACACACACACACACACACACACACACACACAAACACACACATATGGAGATGCACCTGACCATACAAAGTGGTGTTCAATTATCCGAATAGTGGACTAGTGAGAATACACTAGGAAGAACAAGAAGAACACACACATACACATACGTACATATACCTTTAGATCAGGGGTGTCAAATTTGTGGGCTATGGGCCAGATGTGTCATGCGCTGTCCACGTCCACCCCGTTTAGTGAAGTTGTGATATGTCATGTGAAGACAATATGACGCCACAAGTTTGACACCCCTGCCATAGATATTACACATACAATATATATATATATATATATATATGTGGATCTTTGGTTATTCGGGTTCTCTCCCGCGTAAGATTCAAAGTATCGGCGAGGTCCCACTCGCCATCTTCAGGCTGGTGCTTTGGCTTAGGTGCAGTGCAAGCAGTGTGTGACCGGAGCTGCCATCTCTATATATACAAGTGGTATATACCACTTGTATATATAGAGAGATGGCAGCTCCGGTCACACACTGCTTGCACTGGCACTAAGCCGAAAGCACCAGCCTGAAGATGGAGTGGGACCTCGCCAACGTTGCCTAGATACTTTGAATCTTACGCGGAGAGAACCCGAATAACCAAAGATCCACATACAATACCCGCGAGAACCTCAGAAAACAAATATTGCACCTCTACGGGGAGGAAACCCACCATCTGACCAGGACTTATGAAAAACTTGAAGTCCAAAGAGCTTCCATTTTATGTGACCTCGCATTCCTATGCAACTGCCGAGATCAAAATTTAATTCCACAAGCTTCCAATTGAAATTCCACACCAACACAGCAGCCACCAAACGCATCCTAAAAAGAACAGAATTGGCCCTAATTAGAAATGAACTTCACACAAAAGATTTCTCCTAGACCAAATCAACAAAGATCTTCTTACACTTCACCTCAGACTCAGCAACAAGATTCACCCCTTACTTTGGGACAAATCCAAACAACTCGCTGTCTGGAGAGCCGAAACACAGACCACCCTCAAGACAGACACACACACCAACAAACTCAGAAAACTACAACAATGCCAGAAACCAACTCC